>NC_084986.1:20003843-20278843 GCF_963691925.1 Scomber scombrus | reverse complement strand
TTTCTTAAGCTTCCATCCCTTCCACTCTATAGTCTTCTTGCTGTATATTTCTTGGCTCTTTCTAACGCTTTATATTGAGAGACTTCCCCCTTAGTGTAGTTCTATTTCATTTAGTTTCATTTCCTTTCCTTTTGTTTTCCATTCTTTAATTCTAACCTCTGGATTCTGCTGATATGCAGCTTGTTGTCCTTGGTGTTATTGTTGGTGTTTATTGGTATTGTTGTTGTTTTTCAAAGCTCCATCTGTGGAGAACAAAGCCTTTTTAGTTTCAACATGAATCCAGCCGTTTGTCAGTCTACTAGAGGAGGGGAAAGGGACAAGGCAGCCTCTGTGGTTTACTGTTGGACCTCGTCCCGTTTGACTTTGGCCACGTTCCAAACTAGTTATCGTCTCTGCCCGTTCCTCCTCTCTGTGTCTCGGTCTCTCTTCTCCTCTCTTTCCCTCTCTCATCTTTCGCTCCTGCTCCTTTTATCTTTTCATTGCTCCCTCCAGCCCCAGTTTCATTTTTCCACGCTTTGTTTTTTACAGTTTTTTTTACTCAATTTCAATGCTACTCCCTTTGCCCTCTAGTCTTCTTTCTTTCATTCTTTTTTTCTTTCTTTCTTTCTTTCTTTCTTTCTTTCTTTCTTTCTTTCTTTCTGTCTTTCTTTCTTTTTTACCTCTATCTGCCCATATTCTCTCTTTCTCTCCTCCCACCTCGCTCTACCCGCTTTCACTACCTACAGTAAATAGACAGAGATAAGCAGCAATGCATAATGGAGGAGGGGAATGGGGTTTTGAAATGCAGGTTCGAAAGTGTGTGTGTGTGTGTGTGTGTGTGTGTGTGTGTGTGTGTGTGTGTGTGTGTGTGTGTGTGTGTGTGTGTGTGTGTGTGTGTGTGTGTGTGTGTGTGTGTGTGTGTGTGTGTGTGTGTGTGTGTGTGTGTGTGACAGGGAGCTAGTCATATATTTAGTTTTAATTCCATGTTGAAAACCGTCTCCGAGTGAAGCAGTGTTAGCATCAAGAGACCCTGAAATCAATAGAATTTATTACATTGCTCCAACGGTGTGTGTGTGTGTGTGTGCGTACGTACGTGTGTGTGTGTCCTTATAGCTAGGTTTATGGTGAGGATCACAAGTATTGATTTGAAAAGTGAGAGAGACAGATACGAAAAGACCAAGACAAGTGAGGAAAAGACAGAAAGAGAGGGAAAGAAAGGCAGGAAAGGCAGTACCACACACACAGACGCGCACACGCACACACGCACACTCTATTTGAATGTCAACCATCCAGTAACAGGTTGAGCAAAAATGAAATGCTCTGAACCCTCAGCTATTAAAACACACACACACACACACACACACACACACACACACACACACACACACACACACACACACACACACACACACACACACACACAGTGTTGAGCAATAATATTTGCACAGCAGACAATTACCTGGCCAGGTGTCTTCACATCCTTCCTTTCTCATAAGTCTATATGACTCTTTATTAGTGAGTGACTAAACGACCTGTGTGTGTGTGTGAGTAGTGTTTGCCCTTGACAATGCATTCTTACTATGGGAAGTTTTATTGAGATGTGTGCACACAGACACACACAGACACACACATGAACCCACACCTATATATATGCTCTCCTCAGATTTAATCTTGATTCTGTCACAACCTGAAGTGCGCGTATGTGTGTTTGGGTAATAACCGAGTGTGAGTGTCCGTGCCTGTTTGTGCACGCGTATGGCTGAGTGACAGGCAGATAATGGGTTGTCAGAAGAAGCGACAAGTTTGTGTCCTTGTGTTGTCTCCTCTGAGAGAGGAAGACCCAAGGAAAAACAGAGACCGAGACAAGGAGGGGTTGGGGAGAGACTTTGCCTCTCTATTTAAGGTGAGCTGTTTTTATTAAAATCCTGGAAGGACATAAGGAATCAGGTGGGTTATGGAAAGAGGAAGAAACAGCAACAGGTGATGGAATCGCTATCACTATGATGGAAGACCTGTCAGTTTATGACATGGAACAGCAAACCAAACTTTTAATTAAATATGCTCTGCCTCCACTACAATAGATTCCACTTTAGTCTGGGGATGTTCAGAGCTAATCTGCAAGATCAGAATATGAGTTAATCAAAGCATAGTTTGTTTTTGCTGTATTATGCTTGATAAAAGAGATTTTCTTTGTCATTATAACCCTTGTGCCCTGGATGCGCCAGTTGTCAAAATCTCAGTTGGGACCTCTGAGTGAGCCAAGCTTCAGAGATGCAAAATTACAAAACATTGATTCATCCAGGGTTAATTAAAAAAGAGCATCTTACTAGACCTTTCTTTAGCTTGCTTTATTTTGTTTTTGCTATAGTGATAAAATGTAACATTATGCCAGCAAAAGTACATTTTAGTTACTCATAGAGCTGCAATGATCAGCCGATTATTTTTTTTTTTGATATTCAGAAAATTAATGGACCATTATTTTGACAATCGAGTAATCATTTTAGCCATTTTTCAAGCAAAAATTACATATTTGATGATTCTCAAACTGCTGTTTTGTTCATATATGTCAGTTAATTGAATATTTTTAGACACAACGATAAATCAATTTACCAAGAAAATCACTAGTTGCAGCCCTAGTTACTTATACCTCACTTGAATATTGCCATTTCATGTTGGTTTATATTTCTGCTCCACTACATTTCAGAGGGAAATATTACAGCCAATGAAATATGATACAGTGGTATTCATTAAACTACCTATAACTAGAGTATATGAAATAGTTGAAATAAGTTGCACCTTGATCAATTATTATCTGTTATGTTTCTGAGAAGATGCTTATTTAGTCTCCACCTTTGTAACACAATGTCACAGAACTATGAATTGTGTTTTAACCCTTGTAGATCAGGTATAACTGTGGTAATAACTGTTGTGTGTGTGGAAAAGCCTCTGAGATTGAGTTGTATCTCCTCTGAAGTAATAATAGCCTTCTTGATGGAGTGATAGCTGCTCTAGTCAGAGAGGTTGTTCCCTTACCAGGAGAAATAACTCCTCTACAATGATCTATAGCTACTAAAGGTAATAGCTTTCTTACACTGAATGGCAGCTCCTCTATGTAGATGGGGGAGGCACAGCAGTTTCATGAGTATGTTCTCTATTCTGGGTAAACATCTGTGGAACAGTGTACTGCCTGTGATATAGTGGACTGATATGAGAAGCGGAAAGCAAACGAGGAAAGGTTTTAGGCCTGTGTGTGTGTTTGTGTGGAGATGGGTGGGGTCTGGGGGGCTATTGATCTTGTTAAATGAGGCAGTTAAGGTAATTAAAGCCCTGGGCAGGAAGGAGAGAAGGTAGATTATATTGACAATAACAGTTCTGAATACACACACAAGATGGAAACTTAAGAGGTGCCTCGTAGAAGTTATTGAATTTGAGAAATGGTCGAATGGCAGTGAGGACCAGAAATATGTTGGTAAAAGTCTCTGGTTTTACCTGGGGAAAATGTTGACTCAGCACTCATAAAAGTTCCTTTACATGTTATTATGTAGCACAGGCTTCCAACTCACACCTGGCCAGGGACAACAGATGAAAACTACCCTTTGGGCTAATTCTGGCATATTTACAGAAATGTTTATTAATATGCACTGTCCCTGACAAATCTGTCTGTAACGCAGTGTATTTTGTTGTGTTACTCAATATATGAGCGTTGTTGACCTTCTTTCTCTGTTTTTTGTGTTCTTTTGTCTGCAGAGCCTATGCGGACTCCTAAGAGGCTGAAGATTGCTGAGACCAGGTCTCGCCTGATAGCGGTGGACTGGGAATCGCTGGGTTACAACATCACTCGTTGTCACACCTTTAACGTCACCATTTGTTACCATTATATGACCGCAAACAACCACAGCAAGGCTGACTGTTTGGACATGGACCCAAAAGGTTAGTACACAATACTGTATGATGAGGAGATGGTGGTCTTTAGTGTTCAATGACCGGCAGTAGTCCAATGAGAGACTGTCTCATGTCTGCAGTGAAAGAGATACAAGATGATATCAACAAGATGGCTACAGTCTTAAAATAGTTGTCTAATAATCATCATGGAGTTTTATTCACATAGTGTTGAATGCAAGTCACATGAGAGCCAGAAGGACCAAAACAGTGGGTTGAAATTGGCTGAAATCAGCGCAGAACTGCAGACTGGACTGTTGATTATGTTCAAGCATTAACTGTCATACATTATTGTTTTATAATAAAGTTATGTTTTTGTTTCTGCTCTCTTTTTCTTCTCAGCACCACGTCACCTTGTAGGTAACCTGCCACCCTACACCAACGTGAGTCTGAAGATGATACTGACCAATCCAGAGGGGCGAAAAGAGAGCGATGAGACTATCATCCAAACTGATGAAGATGGTGCGATCTGCAAAACACATTCTCTTTATTTTCTCATTTCTTATAAAAGTATTAATTTGCATTTATTTGTTGTTTGAATAGAGGGGTTAGAGTAAAAAGTAAATGCCTCTAATGCTGCGGTGCTTTTGTGCACAGCTTATTTATAGGTATTTTGACAGTGTAGGCAACACAACAGTGCTAGGATGAGATGAATGAACAAGGCACGTCATGACCTAAATGTGTTTCTGATATTTGTGGGAAAGACATTAAATTAAGAAAGGATTTGAACTGTAACTCCTGGATACATTTAGCACTTCTGCATGATTCAGGAAAGCCATTGCTATGTGTATTCCTGTTGTTTATATGTATTTACTTGTAGCTCCCTCATTTACAAAACAGAATTTACTGTTGATTTTATAGTGATTGTATCAACAGTATGCAGCAAAATAAAAGTGCACTTTGTGTGTGTGTGCATTAACAGTTCCAGGTCCAGTTCCCAGTCAATCAGTACGAGCAACTCCATTTGAAGACAGAATTCTTCTTTACTGGAAGGACCCATCTGAACCCAATGGAGTCATCATACAATATGAGGTACTATTCGAAGTAGCAGCAGAAATAATAATTGTTGTTGTGTTTGTGTAAGTTGAGCTAAAGAGGAAAGCCCTCAGCTCAGTTGAACAACATGTAAAACCCGGTTTTCTGTCTCTCTGTCTCACCACAGATCAGCTACAGCGGTGTGCGTTCATTTGACCCTTCGGTGCCTCTACAGCGGCCGGGACTCACGGTGTCTTTGCCCTCTAATGCCACCCATCACCTGTTCTCCCAGCTCCACCCAGGTGTCACTTACCAGCTCTCTATACGAGCATCCACCTCCAAGGGGTTCGGTCCTGCAACTACACTCAACGTGACTACTAATATTTCAGGTAGAAAATACGTTTTCAGCATTTCTGTGGATTCATATTTAGATGGATAACAAGGTGACAGACTCTTTCTCTGTCTTTAGCTCCAACAATAGATGAGTATGATGGGTCAGAGGCCTTTCTGAATGAAACCGCAACTACCATCACAGTCCTGCTCAAACCTGCCCAGGCAAAAGGAGCACCTATAAGGTAATGTATTGTACCAACAGATATGTACTGTGCTTACAAACCCTTGTAACATCAACCTGGTGATCATACTGTATATTGGTAGTTTCTTATTTAGTTGTAAACAATCACAAAGACATGGAATTAAAGAAGAAACATAATCCAGTTCTTTTAAGTACGATTTTATGAACAATGCAGTGGTCGAGGATGAACATGAGCATCACAGTACAATCTGTTATTATTGTAATTATGCCAAACATGTTATTTTCTGAGGGTTACATTGACACAGATCAAGGTCTCTTTGATTGTGGTTCTTTGACATGGGTAAAAAAGGGAGCAATAAACAGTAATTAAATTAGCAAGACCACATAAACATAAAACACTTAACTACACAACTTATTCTTACAATTAATAATGCATGTGTATTACTTTCTGCATTGTCTATTTGTGTATAGCGCGTACCAGATTGTGGTGGAGGAGGTGAATCCACGGTCACGTCGTCAGGCCACTTCTGACTGTTACGAGGTGACTATTAATCTGCGCTACAAACAATACATTTACAGTAACATGCCTTTACAACTTATTTAATATACATGTATTTTTCAGCCAGATGTAGACATATTATTTTTAATGTAAATATGTATATACTCTTCCTCAGGTTCCTGTGTCCTACCACAGTGCATCTAGCGGTGGATCTCCGTATTATTATGCAGCCCAGCTGTCCCCCAGCAACCTGCCTGAGCCACTCCCCTTCACTGTGGGAGACAACAAGACATATCAGGCAAGCTTTTTTTTAATGTCTTAACATACATACGTAGCAAAAATGTCAACAGTAAAGATAAGTACGTAATACAGAAATGACAGTAGTACAGGTTTCTTACTTGTTTCATTATGATATACTGCAATACTAGTGGTCTTACACATGATTAACCAAACAGAAAGCTCACCGAACACATACTTCTTCCAAGGCTGCATAATCAAAATGTTTAAAATTTGTGTATTTAGAATTTGTATGATAATCTGGCACATGCATTATGTTTTATATTATATATTGATGGAAATCTTTTAGGAAGAGATAACTTGCTAGCAAATAAAAACACAGAAAAACCAATGGGACAGAAAACATACCTTCTACATAGAGGTTTTAAGTGAAATCAGCATCTACATGTATTTTGCCTCATATAAAGATTCCTTAATTGAATCCCCAGGGTTTCTGGAATCCTCCGCTGGCTCCAAGAAAGAACTACAACATCTACCTTCAAGCTGTTAGCAGCACAGAGCGGGTAAATAAATATTTATTCATGTGAACACACACTAAACATACAGTGAACACCTGCTAGCTAATACTATGAGTAAACATACTGTATGTACATATGTAAACAGACACACCAATTACACTTAAACTATTTTACACTCTCTAACTGTAATCAATACACACTTCTTGACACTTTAAACGCTTTCATATGTACAGTATCTAACATAATATCTCATAATGTCTCATTTTGCTATAGTGTATTGTGTGTGGATTTGGGACTCTAATATTGTTGTTTGTGTCTTTTCCTTCAGGAAACTAAGACACAGTGTCTAAGGCTAGCTACTAAAGGTAAGAACACTGTTAATGTTGATTCCACGTTCTTCCCCTAAAAAAGACACAGTGTCAGTGTTAACTTGACACTGAGATGCAGGTCAGATGGTAAAAAGTGTTTCCTGAATTTCACTTATAAATTGTGAATGTCACCAGTGATAGTTACTGTAATTCTATGAGCAACTACGCTTATCCTCTTAGTGTCAATGAATATGATATGTATTCTGTTGTTTTACCAGCTCATAAGTTTGTTTTGAACTGTGCTCAAAATCTGATCTGCCCCTTCCTCTTATGCGAGGGCATGTCCAATAGAAAATAGTGCATTCCTGTATTATGAGTATTAAAGAGGACAATATCATGTTTAGAGATAGGAAATGTTTTCATGTGTGTGTACGGACACACAGTCTAAACATATTTTTACTAGCAGCCATATGTTGATAGATTATCAGACTGGTTTCAAATGGTGCAGCTTTAATCCCTAGGCAACCACACATAAGTACACATGCACACAGAAACACACAGAGGTCACACACACTGTTTTGAGGAAAGATTTTTAGAAATACGACTGATGGATCAGAGTCGCTTAGCTGTGTGGAGTAAGAAGAAGGATAAACAAAAAAATACATGAGCGTGTTTTCAATGATATCGACAATCCTGTGCAGTCTTATGGATGGGAGCGTAAAGCTTGAAAGACAACATTAGTGTTTATTTGAGTAGTAATGGACAATGAGAAACAAAAGTGAAAAAATGAATGGAAACAACATTTTGAGCTTGTACTATGACTTTAGGTTATTTTCATCTTAAGCCTTCATTTCCCAGTTCTTTGAGGCACGCTTGAGGGATGACAATGTTGTTTGGACAAAAACTATTATGAACAGGCAGCAGTCATTAATGAACAACAGCAGCTTGATTTTTATCAGCATGGACGTAAGCAAATTTAAATTAAATGTTTGAATAATACATTGGACATGGTCAATTTCCTGTCATGATGACACAAATCCACAATTTGAGACAGCAGGTGGGAGATAAAAAGCCTATAAAAGCATTACTATAAAAGGTTGATGTCGAGCATACAATGAGGTGTCGTAAATGCGGCATCGTAGTATTTGAACTCTGTGTTTACGAGCTTTCTCGGTCCTACAGTGTGGAGATGAAATGACAAGTTACAATTACTTTCTGCCCTCGACTGACAGACCTTGATTTGCATTTCTAGTGCTGAACGATCGTAAAACTGGACAGTAAAAGTGACATTATTTTTAGCACAATCAGCCATAATGACTGCAGAATAAACCATTAAGGCTGATTTAGGTGTGTATTTATATTAAAGCCTTTCTGGATACAGGCATTGCAAACTAGTTTAGCCTGTAAATGGACATTTCAAAAGGTCCAGGTTGAAAAGAAGGGGAATTTTTGTATAAATTGACATATTTGTAGTTTTTTAGCTTTCCTGTTAAAAGGAGTTCACCCGTGTTTTTTTTTTACAGGTCACACAGTTCAATGTTACCAAGACATATAAGGTTCACAGAAAATTGGACCTATGGGACAGATCAAAGAGGAGTGGCTCAGTCCCTCCGGTGCCTGTAAGGTGTCATGTTTCCCCTCTAAAATAAGAGGAAATGTGGGAAGTTACCGTTTCCAGTGTCATCATATTTCACGATTTGCTGGTGGTTGGTATTAGAACAGGTGGTTACTTCCCCAAAGGCAGCTAGAAAAGATACTGCTGTGTCTTTTTAGCCTGAAGAGTTGGAGGTATAAGTGAAGCTGACAGACTGTAGAGGGGATTTTAGATTTTTTTAATAAGGGAGAAAGACACACTAATGGACAGAGAGGTCAGACGACTGTCCCTTCCTTTCTCTATCTGCCCCTCTGCAAGTGTGTGTGCGCTCAACCGTGCATCCGCGAGGGAGGATTAAGTGGTGGTGGTCCTATTAGGTCATCTGGGGTATTGTGCATTGTCATAGCTGCTTAGGGGTTTTTCGGGGGGGGGGGGGGGGGGGGGGGTGTTAGTGTACTGACCTGGATCATTTTTATAGACATTAAGAGCTACCGCTGACATTATGAGGTCAGGCTTTTAAAGAATGTTTTCTGTTTTTTGTTGGTCTGACAGGAAAAATAGGCGATCTTGAGAAGTAGGGGTGATACAAATTTGTGCCATTAACCCAAACAGCACAGTCACAAATGGTAAATAACATGGAACCAAAGGCAAAAGCAAGATTTTTAGCCTTTAGATCCTAGTCTGATGTGAAACAAGGATTTGATGATTGCTGAATATATATGAAAAACAGAAATAGTTTTGAGGCTGATACAAATATGAATGTTAGTTTGTCAAAAGTACATTATCATATATCAGCTGATAGACGGTTTTCACAAACCTGTAACATAAATACACATAATAATAATAACATACATTTTTATTTACATAATGAACTAAAAAAAGCTCTTTTAGGATCCTTGAGATATCTATTTATTCATTTTAAGATTGTGACCACGATATGCTGAGCCGGAGTTTCACAAGTTAAAATGAACCTGTCAGTGGTCTGCTGTGGACAAACTATGTAATGCAGACATGTTTCCAAATGACCTCAAACATGTATTTTGGCATTTCTCACAATTTCCTTTTACTTTAAGACACATATTTAAACCATTGTATCAGCCAATATATATTGGTATAACTATATTTTACATTAGGACATGGTAGCATTTGTAGGTAAATTGTGCTCTGATTTGTGCCCAAATGATGTTGCCTTTACTCTTATCTGCTTGCTGAGTTTAATAATTGCCCTGAGGTTTATTCATAATGAACGACTTTATACCTCATGGCAGGGTTTTACTCTGATCAGTCTGATCACCAGCTGTGATTGGCCACTGCTGACTCTGGATCAACTTTCTCTACACTGCTGCACTGGGGCCAAAACCCATGCAGTCTAAACAAATGAATAGGAGGACTGCCATTTTCTCTACACCACCTGATGTGGTCTGAAAATGACTTAAATCCCACGAACTCTACACATAACCAACTGGAGTTCCAGATGTGTATTAATCCACTGCTGACATTAGTCAACAACAACAACAATTTCCACGTGTGGCTAACATTTATGAGAAAAAAAACGTAGTAACCCGTTGTTAAAGATTCACATCTTCAGTAGGAGCCAATGCGCTTTGGGCAGAGTGCCGAAGACAGGGTATGGAAGTCATGAAGTATTGAAAGAGATATTGTTGGTTTTCGTCTTTTCATGGGATTTGCTGACAGTAAGAAAAACCTAGAAAAACGCCGGCCTTTTCCTTTAAAAGCAATCGTTTGGCTGACACATTACTGCTCATGCTCTGTCTATAAGTCCTACTTTCTAGTGTAATGTTGTTACATAATAGCATTGGGTTGAATGGAGGCATTTCAAAGATTTCATCAGCAGAAACATTTTATAACAAAATAATACACTAAGGTCACAAATATTGAGGCAGATAAAGAGAGAGGGAGAGAGATTATCTTTATCTTGTTGATATTTAGCATTAGAAGTGGATTATTGTTTGGTAGACGCATTGCATTATATTGAGTTTTGTGCATATGTCTTTGCGTTGGATTATTTGGATTATCCTAATACACGATAATGTTCTTATGTTACAGCACAAACTATTCTGGTGTTATGAGATCAGATCACTAAGTAGAGCTTAGGAGTATGAAAACAGATGCTTGCTCTCTTTCTGTTGACTTTATGTTCATGATCAACAGGATTGAAACTCCACTCCTGAAGCATCATTTGTGAATTATATTGCAAACAGACAAATCAGGGAGTTCATTCAATTCTCTGAAGTCATCAGGAACAGAAATGAGTTTGAATATAAGTAATACACGGTGACATCAGTGCACGAATGTTGAACAGCTACAGACAAATCGCATTACAAAAGCATTTTCCTATGAGACCAATGAGGGCTTGACACCAAGGATAACCTAAAATACACTGATGGTTACGGCTGCAGATGAATTGTAAGTGTAAAGAGAGTTCAGCAGTTCACTACATTTAGCATCAGGTGATAAAACAAAATGAATAAGGAGCTGAAATATATCAGAGCTTAATGTTTTTTTGCTCAATTGACCCCGCTCTAAAAGATGGCGTAGCATAGAGATAAACATAGTCAACTTCCACTGATGCTCTGTTTCTGCCTTTTCACAGGATATTATCTTTACTCTGAACCAGAAAATCATGGATATTTTTCTTGATTATTTTATATCTAGGTATCTTCAATAAAACACCAGTAAAAGATGTTCAGTAGAAGCAACTGTTGCTTGTAGAAGCAGTCTCTTTTGTTCATTATTACATAGCAATCATTTTAATATTAAATATTTCTGTTATTTCCAATATTTTAATATGTGAGCTAAATATACTCTTCAAACAGTAGTTCTGTCTTTATTTGCATCATGAATGACAGTTACCATGGCATTTGTACCGGCACTTACCTGTCTTTGGTTTACAAGGAATGTGATATTTACTTGATATTTAGCACAGGGAATGATTCGACTTTCCTATTTAAATGTCTCATCAGGATTTGTTTTCTTATCACACTCACCACTTTACTGATGTGAGGGCATTTTGTGAAGACATCTTGAGAGAAAACAAACATCATTCCTGAGGTGGTTAGGTGGCATGCTTTGCCAGCCTTAGATGACACAGGGTTGCATAAATACTTACAGTGCCAAGATTTCTTCGTTATTTGTTTAACAGGCTTATAGACAGTGCAAAAGAGCTACATTTCAGAAAAGTGACGAATATAAAGGCCACAGCTAAAGCTTTACAGTTCCTGGAAATAAGCTGAGTGTACTTGTAGGTTTAGTTTTATTTGACTAGTTCACTGTCCTATAAGACCTACTATAGATGAATACCTCTTCTTTGGCTGTTATCATGGAGTTTTTTTTACTGGAACTCACTCAGCAATAGAAAAACCCAACTGACAGAGCTTTTTAAGATAATTTCAAGTGTTAATGTTTGATTTTCAGCCTTCATTTTCTTCAGCTACTGATGAAAATCATTCACTGTTGGAGAAAATAATTTTGGTGTCTTACAGAAGTTGTAAAAAATGTAGCTTGTTGATAAATAGATGTTTACTGAATTATGTTTATCAGATATTCTCTAGATGGCTGGCATCTTTTTAAATATTGACACAGCTAACCATAACCCCTTAGAGTGATGTTGCAGAAGTAAGTGTGAGAAACACTTGGTTTTGGTTTTACTTTAACTATCCAGCAACCATTAACACTATTAGCCCACATGAGGAACAACATACAAAAAAACAACCTTTACTTTTCACTTTGGATCATTTTTAATGGCTCCGTGCCGGTGACAGTCCCTTTCTTATGAAGCGATATCTCAGGAACATCTTGAAGGAATTTCTTCAAATTTGGCACAACTGTCCACTTGGACTCAAGGATGAACCTGGTGGCCAACGGTCACTGTGACCTCATAAAACACGTGTTAGGCCATAACTCAAGACTTGATACACTGTTATGACAAAGTTTCATATAAATGTCTAACAGGATTAAATGATGAAGTGATGACATTTTATATCCAAAAGGTCAAATATCAGCTTCACTGTGACATCATAAATATTCTGCATAAACATTTTTCAGCGCCATAAGTCAGGGACAGAAAGGGAGATTGTGACCATGTTTCACAATTGGTAGGACACTCGCACTAATCTTGTATGCCCACCCTGAAACTGTTGTGATTGTAAAGATCTTCTGAAGTGCCAGGTGGAAGATATATGTGAAGGCTCCACATTTTAGAATTTGTAGCTTCTTTGCATCAACATCCATATCTGTAGCATCGTCTACTGTCGGGAATTGTCCGTCAGGTTTATTGGCTAAACATGTGAAAACACATGAGGAATTTGACTCCGTTTTTTGTTTCTCTCAATGAACTAGATATACAGCAGGACAAGAACATCAAAGCTGAGGCAAGGGGAAAGACAATAAATAACAAGCTAGACAACAACAAAAGGAATAGTATTCCAAATACAGTTGACTGGGGAGGTCTGCATACCACTGTAGCTGAGAAAACAATCATGAGATGAATGGGTGAAGAGCCAGGACTGAATTATTAACTGGAAACATGCATATCACTATAGTGCTAACTTTTTGCCACAAAATACACGTAATACTTTTTATTAAATTCCTCTGAAGTCTTCACTACAAATAGTATGAGAGTCTGGACAGACATGGATGTAAACTGCATCTTGACAGGTATTTTTAGTTTATTTCTATTCTTCTTCAGCATCCTTTAGATGTACATTTTTTTCCACTTGTCTCTAATGTTTTACCCCTTTCATCTTAGCAGCTTTCCATAGAGGTGCACAATCATAAATAAGCAAAAAATAGCCCCTATTATAATAATTAGGGCGATGGACATGGTATTTCAATAGCTTTTTTCTACCTTGCGCCTTGTTGCTACAGCAGTGTTTTACAAATGGGAATACAAAATGACCTTTTCCTATTATTTTGTCCGCTCATAATACTACAAAGTAATAATTAAGGATGTATTCCAGTCGATTAAACTGATTTTATGCTTGAACCAAAGTATTGAGGCAGCTTTTTGTCATTATATTGTAGGTGCTACAGAGGAGCCAGAGGTCATCCCTGACCCCGCCAAACAGACTGATCGCGTGGTAAAGATCGCTGGGATAAGTGCCGGTGTCCTCGTCTTTATACTGCTGGTGCTGGTAGCCATCCTGTTGGTCAAGAAAAGGTGAGTGACAGCCCCTAACCATGCCCACTAATCCCTACAGTTTTAATAAAGAGTTTTATGAAGAGTGCAAAAGGTTACATGAACAATTCTTCATGTACACAACAACACGCATGCAGATGCAAGAACACACAGACATAAATGTGCACCAAAGTCATTCTCTTGTTTTGTGTTGGTCCAGTATTTGCTGTAGTAACACCATCTTCCATCCATCCACCATAAACGTTGATCTCCCTTTAGAACCAGCCTCTTAAACTTTGTTGTTTTTGATGCACTAAATACCTAAATGCCTGTTTCCCCAAGTTCCATGAGACATATGGTATTTCCAAATTAAAACCTCATGTCTCGCTGTGATTTAGTGAAAGAATCTGAGGTCCTGTTTTCTTTTTTCTTGTACAGTACAGCTGTTATTCTTAACGAGACAAAACAACCACACAGAACAGCCTAGTCAATTAAGAGTAAAAGAGACAGCATAAAAGAAATCCCTGCACAAAGGATCTCAAGTAACTTTGCAAGATCAGAAATATCCACCACATGTATTACTGTCGTCATTAGTTCTTTAATTAATAAACACATCAATACATGATTGAAAACTAGAATGTTGTACTTCAGAGGCATAGGGAGTGGTTGTTGAGTGAAGGGCAGGATTGTATAATTAGAGTTGGGGTTAGCATTTGACAAAGAAATAGATTTCTAATAAGCCACTGGAGCAAACACATAGCCTCATACACTTAATTAGTTTTGGTGAAACAACCCACAGGATTTCTAAAAGCATCTTATAGAATAGGTAAATTACAAACATTAAATGCGGGTTGGTACAAACATGTTTAAATTAATAAATGATACAATGTTTAAAAGCCTTGTTTAGCTGCTTAATGGACTGAATAAGTGAAGACGTAATGAAGTGAAGAAAGAAATGAAGTTAATCTTGGCATCTGAGGGTTTGGCCTCAGCGATGTGTTAGTTTGTTGCAGGGCTCCACCATGTGGCAGCTAGACACAACTACAACATTAGAATGCCAGCTCTGAAGCACAGTACAGCAGCTGATTTTGTTCCCCCCAATAGTTCAAACTTGTCATGGTTGTGGAAAAAGAGGAAAATGAATTTCTATTTTGTCCGTCCCTTTTAAACAGCAGTGGGAAGATAACTCATATTTGTGCACTTATCTGTGACATTTTCATCTAGAAGTCTGTTAGTTTCATGGCGATATTTTCTTTGATAGGGGCTTTACAGTTTAGTATCAGGGATATTTTTGTCATGAATAGATAGGACTACAGTATCACTATGAAGCACACTGATGAAATTTTCTTTACCAAAGGTTTGTTTACTCCACTAAATCCTGATTTGATTCCCAGTACTTCTCAACTATAATCAGTGAAACACATTGTTTGGGCTTCATTATTATAAAAGCAGCAACATTTATCAACAGCAACTGTGATTTTCCTGCGGTGACGTCACACCACAATGAAGTTTACAGTGACAAAACTGAATCATAAAGCTGGTGAAGCCATGAGAAGAACAAGCTTCGTGCTTTAATAGCAAAATCACCTCAACACAGTTTTTGTTTTTCCTTGCCTTTCTTTAACAGCTCTAAACTGTGAGGTTACATGACACTGAATTATGTCTTTGTACTTTCCCAGACGTGTGCGTGCATATACATTTATAACTCGTGTACGAGCATGCTGCTGTGAAATAATTAACTATTACTAAACATGTCATTCCTCTTGTGACCTTTCAATTAAAATCCGGTGTTCGGGGAACCTGAGTGCCTCATTAAAAATAGAATAATTAGGGATTTAATTTGCATATTGGAAATTGATGCATTTGTGTCAAGTGCTTCATATCAAAATTTTTCTAATATAATGAAAGGTACTTTTGAAAAATTGACATAAATAGGTTGGTTTCTCCATTGACCACCAAATATCTTGGAGACATTCAAGGTAAACCATTGTCAACGTTAGAAAATGTCAGAATAAAGACGATTTCCTCTGAACGCAAAGTACTTCAGACTGCAAAAAAGGAAAATAGTCTCTCAATTCAATCAAATCAAAAACAGTTAGACATTAAATTATTGTCGGTAATGAACTTTCAACACCAGAGAATTCTGCTTTTGCAGTGCCAGAGCTGCACTTTTTTATTCTAATTCTCTTTCACACCTCCATGATAGCAACAGTGTTTGAAACATACTCACTACAGTCCAGAAACCTGCCTGTGTTTGATCCACAGTGGCCTGGTTATTGTAACATGTTTTTCTGAACATTATATGTCCCTTGAGTTTTTTAGGCTTTTTTGATGAGAGAAAATTGGTTCAAATCAAAAGCTTTTGCATTTTTGGTAGGAAATTGTTGCTTGCTACCCTGAAATTGCCTGCACAGTTTTCTGAAGGGACTTGACTCAATGTCTGTTGTTACTGTGCAACTGAACTGCAACCACAGTGAATTCCAAGCTACATTCATGCATTTGGACTAAAGACAGCTTCAAATAAACCTCACTACAGTACATCATGTTAAAACATAATATTTACAGGAGGATGTCTGACAGGTTTAAACTATATTTTAATATCATGAACAACGTAAAATGTGTGTTCTGTTTAGGAATATTTTGCATAATTATGTGTTTTTAAGTATAGATAATATTACTTATCACACTGATGAAATGATGTCTTTTATTTATGAGAGGATGTGAAATGATGTAGCAACATTGATCAACTCATGACAGCTGTTTCCAGTTGAGAAAATATATTTGCATATCTTTGCATGGAACAGAAAAATGCCCTTTAAGCTAGTTAAAGTTAGTTGGTTTAAGTTACACTGTGAGTTTGTTTTACGCCATCACATCATTTGTATTAAAAATTGTTCATTGTGACATTTTGAGGTTGATTTGTAAGTAAAGTGTAATGAATTGTTCCACTGTGACAGCTGGTTTAGCAGCAGTGCTCTCATCGGAAGATTTTACAATTTTATGTCACGCTCTTGAGTCTGAAGTTATGTTGACAGCGTTTAGTAGTTTTATCTTCCATAAAGGTTTCTGGGGAGATCAATTTCCATCATCATTGAACCTTTACAACTTTGAACAATACTGCATCTTTAAAATGGTGGGACATGATGACATCGCAATGACATCATGCTTGCTTTATGAGAAGCGAGCTGCGTGGTGTTACAGATCAGATAGCAGCTTCAGTTTTGACAAATGTTTAAGGAGTAAAGCTGATTAGGGCTAAATCTCTAATCAGGACCGTCTAGTTTCAGTAAACACAGCTTTAAAATATTGCATGAATATTTTAAATTAAACACTTCCAGAAGTAAAGAAGAGGAAAAACTGCATGTTGATTAGCTTATATGATAGTTTGATGTTATTTTAGTATTAGTTTCAAGTCTCCTAGCTTGATTTATAGTATTTATATACCATTAAACATGAGTTTTTACTTTTCTAAAGAAATAGCCCATAGTTATTATAACAACCCATGCATGACCCTCAAGTTGTAGCAATCAAAAGTTGTTTTCTTCTGTTTCTGTTGTTGCTGGTTGGGACAGGACAGTATTGTCCTAATTTGCATATTCATGACCCTTGTGTCTCATTCTTTGCTTTCTGATTGGCTCACAACCCCAGGAGGACCTACTATTCATACTCTTATTACCTGTAAGTAAACAACCAATGAACAATCAGCTCACCCAGCTGCTGTTATCTTATTGGGCAAATTAGTGGCTAGTTGTTGTTATTTTTAAAGATGCAGTATACTTTTTTCAAGACAAAACACATTTTCAGCTCTAAACCAACCAGCCAAAGCCATCCTCATTGACGCCTTGCCAGGGTGGGGGTCAGTTCACTTTCATGTCAGTCAGGTCAGGACTGTAGGATTCAACCAATTATATACATTTAAATCTTCCAGATATAAAAAAAACAAACATTTTTTCCTTTCTAAAAATAACAAGAAATAAAATAAAAGTCAGATTCTATTAAAAAAGGACTGAACTGAAAGTGAATTGACCTCAGCCCTGGTGTCCTCTACATGCTCCAAAGTTGCTCTGAAGCAGGATTATAAAGGCCAATGTTGGCCATAAACCAGACTAAAGCAGGCCAAAGTGGGACGACACAGGCCTAAGCGTGTTATTTGAAAAAAGAATGCTGCACTTGTGACTTGTAGCTCTTTGTGTGCATGTAGTCATGTGATCATCCATCCGCCCATCAAGTCACAGGTATCATGGTACTGTAACTCTGCTACAACATGCTCAGTCTCTTTCCTGTCAGTGGATCTGAACCAGTCGGCTTCCTGTTTGGGACACGTTGTTTCGGTTGTTTTTATCAGCGTTTTTCTTGTTGTGGGTACTTCTTTCTCTACTTTCTCTCTCCTTTGTCTCACTGGCTGTGAACAAAATGGATCCCTAATGTTTTTGTTTTGTGTGTGGGTGTGCAAATAAAATAAAAAACTAAAACTAAACTACATAAATAAAATGTAACCAACATTAAGCATGACAAGTTAAATTATTCATGTTTAGTTCCCATAAAATAATAATGTGAATAATGTGTTATTTATACACATTAATTGTACTTTAAAAGACACCATCTACTCCAATACATTTAACAAAATAATCTTTTACTGCCTATGAATTCTGTTTTTGTCTTCGTACAGACAAACTGTTTTTTAAAACATTCACCTTCAATCTTAATCTATAAATCTATTCTATTTCATTAAACGACTCCCACTAAATTGCAGTAGAAGGCAGTACCATGTTGCTATTTCTGCTGCCCATTAACAATAGACTTAGTGTCTTGGCTGCCATTAGAATGGCATGTTAAGTAAATACTACATTACATTTCATAAATGTATATTGCCCTCAAAATCAATCTACAACTTACTTTTAGAATTCAGATAATAAAATCAATAAAACAGTAAAATACATCTATCCTGGTTCTGGTCACAGCCACCCTTCTCTCTTTCTCTGTTTCCATGTCTCTCCCTTATATACACTATCTACAAGTATGCACTATATGGTAGTTGATCATTTATATTCATCCTTTTCTCCAGTTTTCACATTTCTGTTTACAAACACACACAAACAGCTACAACTGGTCAGCACTTAAATCTGTGTTCCTACTGAGTGTGTGGGTGTGTGTGTATCATGTGTGTATGTGGTCTTAGAGGTGGAGTTGGTGTGTTTTGGGGTCAAGAGGTAAAATCTACAAAAACCACAGCATGCTTTTCTGTTTGTCTACTGGGAAGAAGTCAGAGCCGTATATTGTATCAGTTTGGCAGCAGTCAAAAATGGATTTGCTCATCAGTCCTCCTCAGATGTCATTGCTTCCAGCTGTAGCTATTTCCAGTCCTGGTTAAAGAGTTGTGTTTTTTATTTATGTTGGGACTCAAATTGCTATGCAAGTGCAGCAACTAACTCATCTTGAGAAGGCTGTGTAAAAGAGCAATAATCAATAGAGATGTCCTAACTGATATACACCTATGGCTCTGGGTACATGATGTTCCTGCATGCTTTGTCATGCTCGAAATATTAAGCCCTCTAAAGTTATCTTCCCTGGGATTTTATGGATTGTGCACACTGAGGGAGTTACACCGGAGAAGGATACCTTGATGTTTCCATTTTAAGCTGTTATTTTTCTTCAACAGGCAATGTTCTCATGATAAAAAAGTTTTGGTTCTCTTTTTTTTTTTGCTGTTCATGGAAACCAACATTTGATTCTACAACAGCCTGTGAAGAAAAATAATAGATTAAAGTTAAAAATCATGTATTATTTAAATGTACTTTTCCTGTTTTCTTACAATGCTGGGCTCACTATTTATGACATAACCTTAAACACTACTCACATGATGATGACTGTGTAACTTAGGTTGGTTAATGGTTTTCCCTGGGCTACTATATATGGTCACAAGTCATTCCCTTACTGATGTTATAATGGGATCTTCCAATCTTGCTGCTGTCAGATGAAAACCAAATATTTCATAATTTTAGGATATTTTGTTTGTTTTTTTATTTTATTTGAGCCTAAGTAGCATATCTTTTGTTCTAACAACATGGATAATACAGACATTATGTTGCACAAAATGATGTTGGCTCAGATAAAAATAGAGTGTACTACTTTTTTAAGGCTTTCATCTGACAGCTCATCTATATTACTTACTGTAAGTTCATAGCAGGTTTTCCCTTTGCTTCTTGTAGGTCATAGGTCATTTTCCCTGGTCTGTAATAGATGCTGCTTTCCCTTTGCTCCTATAGCCGAGCCTGTTACATGCTGCCATTTACAAACGAGCCTCTCCTCTACCTTCCTTGCCTGTTCTCTCCTCTTTCCTTCCTCTCTTTTTCTCTTCTCCCCACCTTTCTTCTTTTCTCCTTTTTCCTCTGCATCTTGAATCAGCAGCCTGCAGCCCACAGCTGTGCTATTGTCACCAAAAAGAGACCTACTTCATGCTAAATCATTTGACAACAAAATTTGAAGATGAATTCAACACAAGACAAAGCAAAGCGAGGCTGTGGTCTGCAGGCTAGCTTATGTTATTGTGTTTTGTTTGTGTGACCCCTGACTGTTTTTGTCTCTGCCCCCCGACAGGAAACTGGCTAAAAAACGTAAAGACGCCATCGGAACGACACGGCAAGAAATGACACATATGGTGAATGCCATGGATCGCAGCTATGCTGACCAGAGCACTCTGCATGGAGAAGACCCAATGGCTGTGACCTTTATGGACTCCCACAACTACAATAACAGATGTAGGTTCATAGACTATTATTATATTATTACTAAGTATTAACAGGAATATTAGCCATAGACCAGAACTCTTCAAGAAAACAAAACCCTGCCCCAGACTTTAGTCTTAATTTCTGTTTAATACTATTCTATTCTAACATCTCTATGTATGTTCATCTAATTTCTCCTTTGTCAAGTCGTAAACTTAATTTTACTAACAACCTGGCAACATCTTAGGAAATGTGATCGATTGAGTTTTTTCTTTTGTTTTGCCTATTAGAAGCAAATCTAATGACAGCTGAAAAGTAGAAGTGCTACATGTTTGAGAAATGACCTGAAATGATTTCTGTTTCGAGTTAAATCATTCATGACTTTGCAAGACCATGGGGAGCTGAGCAAACCTTTAAGATAATTGGTGTTAATTTATATATGTAATCTTTTCACTGGGACAACATGTAGTGCATCTGAGACTATATACTTTTCTTGCTTTTTTGGGAGGTTTCAAATTTGACTCATTCATGTTAAAGCAAAGCTGACATTTAGAACATTTCCTCAACGTGTTTCCTCCTGCAGTGCCCAACGATCCTTTGGTTCCTACTGCTGTGTTAGGTGAGACTTCTGGCATGGTTGAACATCACACATGTAATAGCATGTAGTTAACCATCGTCATCATCACAAAGCCCTTGTGCTTGTAGCCCTGTCTTGTGCGTCCCTGTGCGTCATTACATAGGCCCACGTTTTGTGTATCGTCAGTGTCCATTACATCCCGCAGTGTCCTTTGCTTTGACGTCTAACATGTGTCTCTGTGAGGGTGGAAAGTTTGGCTCGATTGAAGTTTTGGTACCGTGAACTTCTCATTTATTGATACATCTGAAGTGCTAATTGTTTAAGAAAGGTCTTCACAGTATTGCCACCAAATAAATAGTCAACCAGTTGAAGTAGAGTAAATATTTATAATGCTTGTCCAATATTAGATCACGGTAAATGAGCATTGGACAACTGTGTGTCTCTTTATCTTTTTTTGCCACCTACTGCCAACTTGTGTGTAAAACATGGCCGGGACTAAAAACTACAACAGCCAAGCACTTCATCTTTTGTAATGTTATTTCCCCAGGTTCAGTCATCCCCATTCCCAGCCGCGGTGTCTGTTTCCTACCGAGCATTATTGATATTCATAGTAATTACCATCATTCTCCCTCAGAGACCTAATTATTTCCACAGTTTTGAGTTGTTTTAAGGCATGCCATGTCCTGTCCCCAAAAAACAACAGAAATTGATGCATAAAAGGAGGAAGACGATTTGTCACATTGCCAGTGCAAAACGACTGCAGATTTAAACTGTGACATCAAGTGACAGTGAACAACTTAGTGCCTGTAGCTCTGCGCCTGTGTGCTTGGCAGGAGTACATTTTTCTGCGCACTGGTTTTAAGAAGTCTGCTTGTGTTATTCCCTAGGCTTGTTGTGAAAACTCTAGTTTTTGCCAAGTTGGATGTTAGTCCAACTCCAGTGTTGCACTGCAACGTGTTTATTTTCACTTTAGTCTGGAGTTGACAGTGCAGCATGATGTAGAACTCTAACATCCCCTTAAGGCCTCCACAATCCACCACACCACCAAACTGTGTTAATTAACTGTTCCATAGCCTCTAATTTGGTGTGAAGGCTGCAGTTACAATCTGTCTCAGCCAATCACATCACAGAGTAGCAGGAAGTAGCGAATTAAGAGGCAGTGTCCAGTCAAGTTTACTGTTAATTGGCCTGACGAGGGCCTAACAAACCTTTAACAATCAGTAATGAGCTAACATGTCCTCAGAGCAGAAAAAAGCATCCACTGGATGAAATAAACAGTGTCAGTTAATAAACAGTGGTGAAGATGAAATCAGTCGGTTGTGCTGCAACCCCAAGCTTCTACATTATACAGCCTGTCAGTCTGAGCATTACTACTGCCAACTCACATTATGCCCCATAGCACAGAGACGTTCACCTGGAAGTTCTGCAGCAGTTTGACCCCTTATTTAAAATGCAAAGATATTTGAACCTGCAGCCTGTCTGCACTAAATAGCAGATGATTCCTGGTCTGTGATTTGATCAAATAATTTTATTTTCAAATTGACTGGCAAGTGTTTCATATAGTTTCAGAAATTCAAATAAAGATGTTAATACCGAATTAAATCACACAGTTTTGCTGAGACCATCAGTATGGAAGATTTAGAAAAATGTGAATAGTATAGTGTGAAATATGCAGTTACCAAATCAAGTAACGTGGATGTAAATAGTGGTGAATGATACCACCAGAGGGCATTGCAGTAAACTTCCAGTTCAGTATAGCTTTACAGCTCATTTTAGGTTATTGTCTATATGTTTTAGTAAAATGGTCAACTCCAATACACTTTATTCACTAATTTGATAGATTTGTTTTTACCATTTTTGTTTGTGAATCATCTGTATTCTTGTGATCATTTATTATTTATACACCTTTGAGCTCCTTGTAGATGTGTCTTACTAACAAATCTACTTATCCTGCAGTTTAACTAAACCTTTTTACTCTTTTCTTTTCCTGCTGCTCTGGCATGTAGTTCCCATCACAGGTGAGTATAGACAGAGAAAAGTCATTTGTCTGTGGGAGTGAGCAGCATTTTCCAGAGTTAATGGTTCACGGACAGCAGCCATTATCAGTTTTAAGAAGATTTTTTTAATGTTTCTTGCCAAACAGGTGTTATTTCTAGGTGTATGTTACTTTATCTAGCTTACCCCGACTTATCATTTAGAACTGAAAAGAAAAATGTTGGGTCCATTTTCATTTTCCTTTACCATGGGCAGTATAAAAAAATATTTTCCGGGTCATATATTGAAGGCATCGCTAAATTAATGAACAAACACGCAATCAAGTGACATTTCTGGTAAACTAGTGATTGACCTGACCAGGTATTTCCTCCCCTCTTACAGATGAGAACCACACCGCATCTGCAGCAGAGAACAGCAGGCTTTTGGATGTTCCTCGGTATCACTGTGAGGGAACCGAATCTCCATATCAGACAGGACAGCTCCACCCTGCCATCAGAGTGGCTGACCTCCTGCAGCACATCAACCTAATGAAAACATCTGACAGTTACGGCTTTAAGGAGGAGTATGAAGTAAGATTATTATCATCAGTACTTTTAACACTAACACTACTAACAGTAACATGTTAATGTTGCTGTCGTTAGAAGTTCAGAAATATTAATTTGTTAAACCAGGATATCTATAATCTTATATCAGGATTGCTGACAGTAAAATACATTAACATATCTTTAATATATTTTTCAAACATATGGTTTTTATTGTAGATAACAAGAACAATGTGCAAAAGATGAACAAATCTGTGATGCTTTGATGTTTTGGCATTACATTAACATGATTAAAAAAAGACTATTAGGGTAAATTGCCACTTAATTCGACAGTATTTTCTGCCTTATTGATTTAACAGTCAAAGAGCTACAAATCTCTTTTTATGGTCACCTTGTTTTAGCACTAATAAGAATTGTCTCACCACTTCTATACCCATGGAATAAAACTACCAGAGCAAAACTAACATTATCAGAATGATCTTGCCAGAGTGTAATTTGTATGGATCCATGACGTGTAATTTTCTTTTCTATGTTTTTGTCTGTTGTTGGTGATACAGAGTTTCTTCGAAGGCCAGTCGGCCTCCTGGGACGTGGCCAAGAAGGAGCAGAACCGCACCAAGAACCGCTATGGGAACATTATAGCATGTAAGCAAGCAAGCTTATTTGTGTAGAACCATTTTATAACAGATATTACAGTGCTTTACAGGAAGAAGAAACTGGGAAGAAGAAATCGGGGAAAAAGAGAAATAGAAACAATATATGACAGCAAGTAGAATTCAGTGGACAACCAACAGAACAGAAAGTATCAAATGAAGTGAAAGATGAAGAGAACAAATCGGGCTTAAGATGTTTTTTTTAGCTGCACACTTGGAGGAGCTTAAAGCCTCTAGAGAGCCTCGAAACCCGAAACTCTGTGTTTGTTTTTTAATCTCAAACTGTTCTAACCTTTGCAGAAAGTTTTGTAGTCACTGAGAGTAAAACAAATATTCTCTTTCTTTTTGCTTTCCTCTCTATGCTGCTGTTTCTTTCTCTCTTATCTGCTTTGTCTCTTGCTATTGCTCTCTCCCACACTGCACTTCTGTGTCTTTTCTTTAGATGACCATTCAAGGGTTATTCTCCAGCCCATAGAAGATGACCCCTCCTCCGACTACATCAACGCCAACTACATCGATGTAAGTGGAAACGCATCGAATGCTACTATTGGCTCCCAACGAAACCAACGAAACCACACTCCCTCGCTCGTATGTCAGGCCTCTATACCTTTATTGCGTCTACTAGTCATCCATCGTACCATTTATGCATCCAGCCACTCCGAAAACACATCATACATACACATACACGTGTCTTTCGGAGGTGTCAGTTCTGCTGTCTTTCTCTCTCACCTCTCTATCCATTTACTCACCCATCCATCATTCATTTATCATTTAACAGCCAATTTGGATTTCATTTGAATCTGAATGAGTTGCAGGAAAAAAGGAAAAAGTAGACTTTTAATCATCATTTAGATTTAGGAGGAGTTTCTCAGTTTTACAGAAATGCAAGGGTTAACCTAAGAGCTTTTTCAAAGAGAGATATTTCTTCCTTGTCTGTCTTTCATTTAAATAACATGTCCACTTAGATGAGAAGGTTAATACCTCCTCTAATGTAAATATGGTAAATAAGCTACAGCCAGCAGCTAGTTAGCTTAGCTTTGCATAAAGATTGGAAACAAAGGGAACCACTAGTCTGGCTCTGTACAAGGTAACAAAATCCACCTCCCAGCACCTCGTTATATCTCGTTTCTTTAACTTGTACAAAAACCAGAGTGTAAAAATGGTTTCCTTAGAAGTCACCCCTCATAAAACCACCCCAAATTTTTATTTTTAGACTCAAACACAAATTTAAAAACCCAAGATATTAAGTGTTTATAGTGATCTTTAGAAGTGCTGGTTACTGTTACTTTTGGCTAGAGCCATGCTAGCTGTGATTCTCTTATCTTTATGCTAAGCTAGGCTAAGCTAACTAGCTGTTAGTGCTACCTTCATACAGACTCTGCATTTAGCTTTCAGACCATCCATCCATAAAACTGGTCCATCTGTTTATTCATTAATTTTATCTGTATACCAACAACTTTACATCCCTTAGTTTTATCTTTTTTCTTTTTTTTCCATTCACCTATAACTCCATAACACAGTATCCACCCATCTATCCATCTCCACCTTTCCACTATGCTGTCACCTTTACAACAATCATCTGCATGTCAGTCTTTCACATTGTGCTTTTTAAAATGCTAATAGCATGCTCCACTATATTATAATTATTATTATTATTTACTGCCATTACAGCTGTTACATCCTCACTACCATCCTCATCATGCTAGAATTAGAATGACTAGAGTGGACACTTCCTGATGTATCAAGCTAATCTTTGTTGGTACAACTAAGACAGCCTGCACTTAAAAGAAATGATAGTGAGCCCTGAGACAAAGAACGCTGGAATAGAACAGTAATGTTCAGTTAAATGAGTCTTTGGGCTGGAGACTTCAAAATGGCTATGAGGTGGCCTAATGTATTCAGCAAGTGTCCTTTCTATTCAGTCTAATTCTAAGTTTTCAACCATATTTTTTCTGCATGTCCTGTTCAAACTCCCATTATCTCAATGCAACTTTTCTTTTTCTGATTGACACTCACTGACATTGTTGTGCTTTCTTTCTTTCTTTCTTCCACTCGTTCTTTCTGCCTGTGGCTTGGCCTATAGATTTGGCTGTACAGGGATGTAAGTATCACTGTGGACTCTTTCATTCACGCCCCTCACCTTTTACATCCATTCATACACCAATTCTCACATGCATCAAGTTCCTCCATGTTGAGTTGCTGGGGCCTCTTCTGCATGGAAGATCTGATGCCATCTTGCCCTCCCGCTATTCCTCCTTACATCTCACTGTGTGCTTTAAATTTGCTTATGCATATTACTCCATATTTGTCTTATGGCCATCAGGAAATCCCAAACGGTGGTCGTCATAGCACTGTGCCGATTGACAGTTGTTTATAAAGGTGACAGACATCTGTAGAATTTAGAAGGGCATTACTTTGGGCATAAACTTAGTGTTAATAATGAATAAATGTCAGGTAGTATTGAGTGTAAACCAGCTCTCACATCACATCATCTTTATGAGATAAACAAACAAAATTTCGATGCATATTAAGCTTTTTATCAACATATTGTGTTTTCAGGGGTACCAAAGACCAAGCCACTACATTGCTACTCAGGGTAAGATACTGCAACACTTTCAATCTCATGCTAAAATACAATTTCTGCATGTTACAAATAATTGCAATTTCCACACATTGTTTTGTAAGAAACAAAACATATCAAATTCATGTTTATATCAGTTGTAGAAGTACTGAATATGTGTGTTTTGTGTGTGCATGGGTAGGTCCTGTCCATGAGACAGTGTATGACTTCTGGAGGATGGTGTGGCAGGAACAGTCAGCCTGCATCGTCATGGTAACCAATCTGGTGGAGGTTGGAAGGGTAAGTTACTCTTCTCAGCACTGTAACATTCTGAAGTAGATGTAGCTTGTGTGGCAGTATTTTGTTCGACAGTGTTCAGATGAAGTCAAATTTGTATTAATGGCATGAATAAAATTAAAGAAACTAGTCTTTGCTGATATGTTATTGGGGAAGCTGGTGATGTTCAGGTCTTTATATTAGACATGTTCTGCTGGGTAAAGTCATAAACAATATTCTCTTATAATCATCATATTTAATCAAATATTGAAAAACATTTTCCTAACAGGTAAAGTGCTACAAGTATTGGCCAGATGATGCAGAGGTGTATGGAGACTTCAAGGTGACTTTTGTGGAAGTTGAACCTCTTGCTGAATATGTGGTTCGCACATTTACTTTGGAGAGGGTGAGTGATGCTTTTTTGTACTTACTATATTTACAAAAGTGTGTTTGAGAAGCAGTCATAAAGACCCACATAAAGGAAGAAACACAAAATCCTCAGCCAGTACTGATGTTATTTATTCCTGTAGGTGTTTAACGAGTGATTAAAAATGTGTATCTGTAACTAGTTAGGGGTGTGTTTGTGTCCGCTGTGGGGCTTCAGTGAGTTGCACAGCAGTTAATCAGATAATGAGCTGGAGTCATATTCACTCAGGGAACATGTGTAATGAAATCTAAATGTTTCGAGACAAATGAAATGTAATATAAAATGTCTTTTGTCTTCACACAGCGTGGTTTCAATGAGGTGCGGGAAGTCAAGCAGTTCCATTTCACAGGTTGGCCTGATCATGGAGTTCCATATCACGCTACGGGACTACTTTCCTTCATCCGCAGAGTTAAAATCTCCAATCCACCCTCTGCTGGGCCAATTGTGGTCCACTGCAGGTATAAACATACATTAAGACCTGTATATACACAAACCTTAATACCCTTTACATACATTAGAAATACACATACATATATAGTCAGAAGGTCTATTGCTTTTGTCTCTCAAATATAGACATGAAAAACAGTTTGAATCAGAAATGAAACTCTCTCTGTCCCTCTGCAGTGCTGGAGCAGGACGTACAGGCTGTTTCATAGTAATTGACATCATGTTGGACATGGCGGAGAGAGAAGGGGTGGTCGACATCTACAACTGTGTGAAGGCTCTTCGCTCCAGGAGGATCAACATGGTACAGACTGAGGTGACTGCATTACCCATCATCCATCTGCATCACCATGATAGAGTACACACAGTGAACTCCCACTGTTAGACTCAGCCATCAACATGGTACTGGCTGAAGGGTCTGCATCCAGGCATCCATCTTAGCGTTCATTCATGAAAATGTCACCTCATTACATCAACACAACAAACATGATATTTAATGTTGAATATACCTCTCAGTCAACTGTGAAGAGCACGAGATTCTTCAGTAAAACCAAATGAAAAGATGAGAAAATATCTCTTCTGCCTCTCTTCTCCTCTTTCTGCCATCCAGTGGTAATAGAAAGTATTGCACTGTGACTGACAGTAATGCTGCATAACTGATTTATCAAATTGGCATATGTAGTATTTACTGATAAATACAAACTGTTAGTCAACAGTATTGTATATAATTTAATATTTCATACTCAGCAGAAGCTTCTCAAATCTGCTCTTTGCTCTTCTGCTTTTTCTCTCATAAATTTAGTAGACTGTTGTTTCTAAAAGGCACAAATATTTATTTCAACTCTGTAGGGACCACAGGCTTCATACATTCTTTCATGGAGACCTTTTGTCCATGTTGTAATCATTCTCATAATTTTCACAAAGCACACAATCTAAGTTACAATCTACTGGTATGTAGTATTGTTACAGTTATAGGTTTGTGTCATCTGTCACAGATGTAGGCTTCAATTCACTTCCAGTTTGGAAGTTACAGTCGTTTGCTTCCTGTACAGACTTCACAGTCATCATCTCATCCATAGCTCCACCTCTCATCAGCCACCGCTCACTCACTCACTGTGTCTGCTTGATCACTTTCATTTGGTATCACGTGTGTGTTGTCTATCTTTAATAATTAGAAATGTGTTTATCAAAGCGTGACAAATGTGTGTTTGTATATGATAATATGCATATTTTGAATTATGCATCTTCAGGAGCAGTATATATTCATCCATGATGCCATACTAGAGGCCTGTCTATGTGGAGAAACAGCCATACCAGTCTGCGAGTTCAAAGCTGCGTTTTACGAGCTGATCCGCATCGACTCCCAGACCAACTCATCACATCTGAAGGATGAGTTCCAGGTAAAATCTGATTTTCAGAAATTGATAAATCCCTTAAAATTGATGCTCCATTCAAAAACGTATGACTTTTGATTGTCAAAAAAAATGGAAATGGATTTACAGGATTTACAGCACAAAATCAGAATGTCAATAGAAAATTGTCTAACCTCTTCTGCAGCATAATCCGCCTCTAAGTTTTCTGTGCTCTAATGCACCATCAAAATTTGGCCACATTTTGGGGAAATTATCAGCTCCTGAATCCATTTCTGGCAACTCAAAATTAATCATTAACATGAATCCCCAAATTAAAAAAATGTAACATTATGCTTTATCTCCAACCTTCAACAGTCAGAAACATTTTAGCAATGATATTTGTGCAACAGAACTTAACATAACATCCATTTTTTATTGACACCAGCCTCTCTGGGGGGATATTTTCGTCTTCATGACACCCACCTTAAAATTTCAACTTTGCATAAGTTTAACATTATTTCTGAACATCAAAAACTTGATGCCTTAATGTTTTATACGTCCCTCTCTTTGAACAGACTTTAAACTCAGTGACTCCCCAGCCTCAGCCTGAAGACTGCAGCATCGCATTGTTGCCTAGAAACCAAGATAAGAACCGCTTTATGGATGGCCTTCCTCCTGATAGATGCCTACCCTTCCTCATCACAATAGATGGAGAAAGCAGCAACTACATCAATGCTGCTTTGATGGATGTAAGTCTATAACACATTCACATACATTCAATAAGGTTGTGTTATTTTCAACACATCAAGCAAGAGTAGTTTGGGACATTTCACATTGTGGTAAAAAGCCTTTCAGAGGATCAGATGTGTTGCACAACACAATTTGAGCATATGCAATGTGAGAAGATAAAGAAATGTATGTATGTTGTCCCAAACTGCAGTCACAAATGTGTTGAAAATGACTTTTAAGAGAGTATACACAAATGAAGAGATGTACTTGCAAATATTTAAGCACATATGTTTATACAAACAGTCACTCTCACACACACACACACACACACACACACACAGACTCCCCTCCCTGTTTGTGTGATGCTGTGTTTGTGGTTTTAGCAGCAGAAGGCTAGAGACAAATCCAGGTTCTGAAAAGACCACTAGCTTCTCTGGCCACCACCCAAACATTGCTTACATTGGCAACAGCTGACACAGCCTCAACATGTTGCCCATGTACCACGACTTGAAAAACTAAGTCACAGAGTTGGTAGAAAAATTAGGTAAAATAGCAATATCTGGTCAGCGTCAGTCATAATTACAGTTTAATGTTCATTAGCAGTTCTGTTCTCGTAGAGATTATACACTAGAGAGGAAGGACAGATAGTGAGGGGTGGAATAAATAAGTTCATGCTAATGGTTGAAACACAAAATGTAATTTATGCATGGTGTGGAAAGAAGCCTGGCTTCTCTCCAACAAATACATTGGAGGACAAAACGAATAATAATTGTGGTTAAACTGATTAATTTCAGCCCAATTTATTAAAAAAAAAAAAGAAATCACATTTGAAGTTAAGTTGAGTTAAACTTACCTTTGGCCTCTCTCTAACCAAGCTGTCAGAAGAGTTCCAGGTAATGGGATTTCACTTCAAATCTCCAATACTGGATTTGTTTCATGGCTTCAGTGTCTTTCTGCCACCAGGTTCATGTTTAGCAAAACCATTTACACCCCGGACCCTCACATGAGACTCTCTCCATGACTACATTTGACCCATGTCACACATTTGGCTGCATATTTTCATTCAGGATGAGTTGAGCTCAGTTAACTTTCAGTTCAGTCAATTCATTGTCTAATAAATAACTGCAAGTGTTCAATTGCAAGATCAATTTTTATCTTTTAATGAAAATAAAAAGATATTGACAGATTTGTCATTAGAGTAGTTTTGTCATGTGAACTTTGAGGAACGTCAGCGTCTTGAATTGACTGAACATGAAGTTAATTGACTCTATTAGATGTAGATGTACTGTATATGTATTTGTAAAGGCAATGCATGCTCACCCACTGCATGATCATGTGACCAAACATCACCTTTTATCAAGTATGCTCGCTGTGTCATGTCCCACAAATTGTCCCACTTTGTTTGGCTGTGTGTGTGTGTGTGTGTGTGTGTGTGTGTGTGTGTGTGTGTGTGTGTGTGTGTGTGTGTGTGTGTGTGTGTGTGTGTGTGTGTGTGTGTTTGTGTACCTGTATGTGTGTTGTGAGAGAGAACATACTGTATAAGACATATGATGGATGTGTGTGAAAAGCAAAACTGTCTGAGTCTTACAGTCCTGTCCTGCCTGCTAATCGACTTGTTAATTTAAAAGAAATGTCTAAATAAAGTTTTGATAGAAATGTCATCCCGTCACTTTTGTTGTCTTGTTTGCTTCAGAGCTACAGACAGCCTGCTGCATTCATCGTTACCCAGCATCCTTTGCCTAACACCGTCAAAGACTTCTGGCGTCTGGTTTATGACTACGGATGCACCAGTCTGGTGATGCTGAATGAGATTGACCTTGCTCAGGTATTTCACTTTTACTGTATGTTTTCTTATCATATAAAGTAATAATGGCTCTCGGTCTTTGCATCATGTGTCCAACTCACTTCTATCTCTGCAGGGTTGTCCCCAGTACTGGCCAGAGGAGGGCATGCTGCGTTACGGGCCAGTCCAGGTGGAATGTATGTCCTGCTCGATGGACTGTGACGTTATCAGCCGGCTCTTCAGAGTCTGCAACCTCACCAGGGTCAGTACACTTACAGGATTTATGTTCTGTGCAGTAAACCAACTAATGTGTCAGTCACAGCAAAGATCACCAAACTTCTGGCAAACAGAAAAAAATGCACAATGTAAGGATGTTTGAATTGGGGTCAAAGATCCTCTAAAGTCAGATACATCTTCCTCTGTTGCATTTTGGACCTTAAAGTACAAAAACTATGCATCATCTTTATAAAAGAAATAATGTCCTCATATGGGGACAATGGGTTTATTTTACTGTATAACTCATTTAATTCACCAGTGTATAAAACTATTAGTTTCCTTACATTTACATAAATGATAATAAAGTCCCAATGTCCTCAAACTAGTACTTCTTGCTTAGCAGTGTCGTAGCCTGTTGCTAAAATCATTCACATTTGTATCAAACTACAAACGTTATTAAGCATAAATAAACAAGTTTCAAGTTTGTACTAACGAGGACAAAGGTCAAAGTTAAGCAGAATGAAGTATCCAGCAAACCCAAATTGGATGCCCACATAAGAGGACGTAGGGTCGCAGGAGGTTAAAGTGTGATTACAAAACTAAAACAGCGTGACCTCATATACTGTTTGACAAAAGATCAGTGATTTATTGACGGTATTTCTCTCTGTGTGTGTTTTGTTTGATATTTCAGCCTCAGGAGGGTTACTTGATGGTTCGTCAGTTCCAGTACCTGGGCTGGGCGGGACACAGAGAAGTCCCCGCCTCCAAACGCTCCTTCCTTAAACTGATCTTGCAGGTTGACCAGTGGCAGCGTGAGGGAGAGGAAGGAGAGGGAAGAACCATAGTCCACTGTCTGTAAGTACACACCAAACATGCATACTTCTCCCTCCATTTATTCCATTTAGCATAAGTGTTTTTAAAGGTAATTATGAGGAATTGTAGTTAATACCAGTCATCTTTGCCAATTTTTGGTTATTAGAAAGTTCTCCCTACTCTTTGAGTCTGACGTTTCTCTCACCAGCAGCTCTTTATGTCTTAAAATGTTGCAAATTTATTGACAAGCACCATCTACTCAGTCTGACACATAGATCTCTGTTGTGTGTGTGTGTGTGTGTGTGTGTGTGTGTGTGTGTGTGTGTGTGTGTGTGTGTGTGTGTGTGTGTGTGTGTGTGTGTGTGTGTGTGTGTGTGTGTGTGTGTGTGTGTGTGTGTGTGTGTGTGTGTGCGTGCGTGTGTGTGTGTGTGTGTTTACAGAAATGGAGGTGGGCGTAGTGGAGTATTCTGTGCCAGCAGCATTGTGTGTGAGATGGCCAAGAGGCAGAGTGTGGTGGATGTGTTTCATGCTGTAAAGACCTTGAGGAACAGCAAACCTAACATGGTGGATACTCCGGTGAGTCACAGGGGAGGGGGAAAAAAGAGACAGTGAGGCTGAAATATCCCTCCTGTTTTATGTATAAAGTCAGTGATTTTCACACAATGTTCTGTGCTTAAATGTCTTTGCATATTTTAACATATAATATAAAACAAATTGAGCCAAACAATGAATGTGACTGCACAAATATTAATCCTGATACATGTTTGTCTGTGTGTCTACAGGAGCAGTATCGCTTCTGCTACGACCTGTCACTGGAGTTCATCGAGTCCTCCTAAATACAGGAGAGAAGAAGAGGAGGAAGAAGCGGAGGAGAGCAGGAGATCATCTTTTCACTTCCCGCGTGCTCGATCCTTAGCTTTCGCTCTGCCCCAGCTCCTCTGCGCCCTCTGTGACAGCGGCCATTCTGTAGCACCTGTTTTGCATCCTCTACAAATGGCAAAATTGGCTTTAAGCAAGAAGTGTGCAGAGGAGGAGTGCAGCAGAGGAGGAGATGTTTACTCCTGTATGCTTATGTACAGCTTTTCGAGTGCCAGCGGGCCCCTGTATGTTTTGGGCCCCCATTTAAATGTTACGCCTCTCACCACAGCCCGCCAACCCTGCGCTCCCTTGGACTGGATGCCTCGTGCTGTTGCAGCTGCAGTACTCCATGTGCACTGTAGATGTCTCCCTCCCCCTTTTTTGCCAGCTGCAACCACAGCTTTTAATTATCAAGTTTTCAGTGGCCCCACATTCCTGCTCATGCTAGTTTTTGAGTAGTTTTACAGTGTTGGGCATCTCATCATGGTGATGTTTTAATATTCGCAGCCGGTACTTTTGTACAAGAACAAGAAACTTAAAGTTACAGCCTGGCCAAACTCTGTGAATGCTTCTGTTTTCTACTCCATACATCAGCAGCACCATCTTCATGTTTTTCAGGTCATTTCATTGAATATTATTACGTATTTGAGTGCTTCATCGCATCTCTGAACCCATTTACTTTGGTGACATAGAGTAGATCATAGAGATGCAGAAAATAACCTATATGTCAGTATAAGTTTGCTTATTAGATAAAGTAGTATCTTTGAAACAAAGCTGACAATGAAACAAAAACAGAAAGTTTACATGGGGAGTTTTAGGATTTAAGGGTTGTTGTTTTTTTTGTTTTTTTTACAATATCATGAAGTGGCAACTTGAACGATCTTGTGTAGGATTTTCACTAAAAAATATCTGTTAAAACAAAGTGTGATATGTATCATTGTTTATGTTTTCTGCAAGCTGCAGAGTTTATTTCCTCTGATTGCTTTTGTAGCATAATTTACTGATCTACTGGTTAGAAGTTTTGAAGTCTTCTTTGTACCCCAAATTGTAAAATTGAACACTTCAGATTCTTTATTTCAGCCATGTGACATTTGCTTAATCATGTTTAATTCAGGGCTGGGCCCAATGCACTTTCAATTCAGCCAATTCACAAATGGAATAATTTTAAAACTCTAACAGAAATAGATTTTGGGTGCGAGGGGATTGGTCTGTTGGCCTGTAGAAAAGACTGATAAGAAAACGCTCTTTCTTAAACTGGTAAATGACACTTTCCATTTATGGTTTGAATGGAATTGGAAGTGAACTGACCCCAGGCCTCGCTTGTTTTGTGCACTGGTGGCCAACACTTTTCTCTTTTGTTTTATTATTATTTTGTAGCTGATGTTTATTCATAAGCCAAAGACTTTGTGTAAATATGTCTATATGGATAAAGCACATTGTTTGTATTTATTGTTTGTTTACTTGCATTGCTTGTAAGAACAATCATTCTTCATTCCATGTTTACTCTTACCACCAGCGTTTCTTAAACTGTGGGTCGGGACACAAAATGGGCCGCGAGTCTGTTTGTGTCGGGTCCCTGCAGGATCAGAGTATTGGTACGATTTAACAAGCCCGTTAAAGGCTCCCAAGGTGAGAGACTGCATCTGCTCAATTTGAGTCCATGAAGAAAAGTTTAAGAACCCTGATCAAAGCTGTATATTAAAGCTTTAGAAGTAGTTTTTCAGTATTTAGGTGGAATTCAGTAGTATTGTCTTGTTTTCACTTAATGAATCTGTGTGATGTTACTGTGGTTTATTTGTGCAAAAGCCCATCGCTCTGTTTGTGGTCAGTAGAACATCAGTGCATTTCTATGCACAGAGTATTTTGGATAATAGCTCCTATCCCTCTTAATGTCTCAGTTGGGATAAGCTGTTTATCTTCATCCTCATATCCTGCTCACCATTATCCCTGAATACACACTGACTCAGTGATGCAAGCAGGCGTAGTGAGTGACACAAGCAGGACTGAAACAAAAACATTTATTGTGCCTAATCATTTGAATTTCCTCGCTGATACAAGCATTTTTAACAGCATCTTAGATTGCAACCAGGGCTTTGTTGAATGCGTTCTCATGGACGATCAATGTTTTAAATACCGTTTTGGATCATGATTCAATGTGTTTTATTAATCAGAATGCTTCATGAATTCTTCGTGAGGCTTTACAGGCTTATCGAACACCACATGTGTTTCTGTTGTGCACAAAAAGAAAAAAAAGTTTATTGTAAATGAAATGTCAGAGGTTCCACTTGGTTGGAACACGAGTAGCCAAGGTTACGGATGTTATTGTAAATAGACTATCATGAGTACATTAAAAGGCTCTATTGTTGGACGGACAGTAGAGATTTAGCTGATGGATGCAATGTCAGAACATGGGTTCTGTTTGTAGATAAAAAAAAAAATAAAAAGAGATTGTAAGCCTGCAGGATTAAACTTCAAATACTGATATTGTTTAAAAGAAACCTTTTAGTTACCACTGAATACAGAAAAGATCTTTATTCTGTGTGTGGAACCTCAATTTTCTTTTCTTTTTTTTGTTCCTCCAGATTTCTGATCTGACCCAAAGAAGGGAGAGTTAATAGTTAAGGAAGGGGAAACTGCCATCTCTATAGCATGCATAGAGAGAGAGAGAGAGAGAGAGAGAGAGAAGTGAAACTCTCAATGACTAGGGTGTTAACAGTAATTCAATACGTCCACCTCCTTAATTTACACACAAAGGAGAAAATCATGTTATTCCCACCGTTCCTCCATAATAAATCAGACGTTAATGGCCCTGAAGAATAGTGAATGAAGCTGGTTTCTGGATAAGAGGCCAGTCTGCATATAGAGTTGATAGTCATGGTTCATAATTACTCTTGTCTGTAATGTTTGGCTTCTTTGCTGTAATAAAGACCACTTCTTTAATTAACTCAGTTTCTTCTTCATTCTTTTGTCGGATTACAATTAAAGATGGTGAGTGAAAAACACTTGCAGGGGGCATTATGACCCAGGTTGTTTCTGATCACACTGTTCCACACACTAATCCAATAACCTGTTGACATATACAAGATTACACTGAAAGACCCCACACACTCATTTGAATTATTTAGCCTGAATGCGCAGACTGTGCTTGGCTGACACCTCCCTCACTCTTGTTAGTCTGGTTGCACCTGTCCCCAAAACTTCCGCCTGACTTGAGGTTTAATTAACCAGAGTCATTGAAAACACCTGTGTGTGTTTCTACATCCCTTTAAAGGCACTTTTCCCTGCAGGAATGTAACAAACAGGTGTGAATCATACTTGAATGTGGTTGCCGGTTGTTGCAACAGACCACAGCAGACACAGGCAGCATTTCCTACTGTGACATTTATCTTGTCACCCATGTAATTAATAACATCTACAAGGTGTGTCAGTTTCGTTATTCTGGTATTGTGCATGCTGGCTCATGGTCTTTTCTCACACCTGAATATAACAGGGCCATCGTTAATGTTATTAGTAACACCTATGTTTTTCACATTACACTCCCATTGTACCCATTCATTTTTGTGTCCAATAGACCAATTATAGTGAGTGTTTCCTGATTCAGTGTAATGCCCAGACAGCCGGGTCTCGTGGTTTCACAGGTCAGACTTCACTTTTGTTCAACTTTGATCGGGTAGATGTGTTCAGTTGTTCAATAGAAAAGTTGCTGCATTGTGTTTGGGAATGTAAAATGAATATACTTGTGTTTTTCCATCACCATTTTAAAAACGTTACCACACTATCAACCACACTAGAAGGAGTAGTGTCAGAAACATGATATGATATTCTTTTTGGGAGCCCAGTGCAGGGAAATTTTGTGGAATGGTAATGTAATGTGACCACACATTAAAGGGAAAACATCAGGCTTTTTGCGATTCTGTTATATATAAAGTGTTATAATGTTGGATATCTATGCTAAACACGGTCAAAGTTCCAAAATTTGAGGTTAATGTATCTATAAATGCTCCTTGCAAGTCGAAAAGTTGACATTTCAGGGAAAGAAAAAGTAGTGCCATTCTGCTACTATAATGTGTTGATGTAGCCTCTGGAGGCGAAATTCTGCTGAGGGCCAACTTCCTGAAGCTGACCAATCAGAACAGAGTGGGCTCATTGAGAGGGGGACCTAAAATGGCTTGTTTGAGACAGAAGCTGAACTGAGGGGCTGCATAAAGGGGCTAGTAAAAGATTAATAAGGAGTTTTTAAAACTGTAAATAATGCAAAGATATTCCTGTAGACCTGTAAATGTGAATAATAGGTCTCCCATACGACATGTCAGTATATCCACTGAAAGAGGATATACTCTTTTACTGCAGCTTGAGGTGGAACTTGTGGAGCTCTGGGCCCAGTTGTTCCTCAGTTGCACTGACATGACAGCACCTCTCACCATTTACCTACACAGACAGTCACTGATAATGTCTGCACCTAGTTGGTTTGGCCAGTTCCAGGACCCTGGTATTGTGCATGAGGAGTATTTAACTTCATTAAGGCGTTACATTAGTTTTTACCAATAAATAATCCGACCTTTGAGCTAAAATCCTCCATGAGCCCTCTACTTCGTGGTCCAGTTGCATCACTGAACCCTCTCGAGTTTACTTCTAAAGAAAAAAATAAAGCATTGTCTCACAACTCTTCTGTTTTCTTCAAAAAGTTTAATTTGCATAATTATTTACAACAGATGGTTGATAGCAGTACTTAGAGGCAAAATATACTGAACCACATTGATAAAAGCAGGGGGGGAAAAAGAAATAATCAAATTATATAATTGTTGAAACAATTTCAAAATCTTGCATTTAGAAAAAAGAAAGTTTACAATTCATTATAGATAACCAAATCTAAGAAATGAAACATTCAGCTTAAATTAATCTTACAAACACAAACTGATCTGTAGAATGCTGTAATATTAAACAGCAGTGAAACACTAAATAATACATTCATTTTCACTATCCCGCATGCTATCTGAAGATCTTATAAAATAATGTTGACAAAGGAACAGTAAACAACAAAAACATGGTCAAGAGCGGAAAATAGTTCCATTTAAATTAGGCATATATTATATATTTATATATGTATATTTCTGTACAAATACTGAATATTTGGCATTATATTTATCCTCATTATTGATATATATAACAATTCAAAATAGTTTTAAACTAACCACAAACCTTTTATGCTATCAAATTTTTCTCATGTCACATTCCAAAATCCATAAGAAGCCTTTTGTTATTTCTACCCACGGCCACAACACAAGACACTTCTCCACCAAAGGCAAACGAAATTGTGACTGCTCTCTCTCCTCATAAAACACTGGAACAGAAACAATAGCACACGTATAGAAACACTCCTCCTCTCAGTTACACGATGCAAAGAATATGACTGTGGACAAAATATGCCTGTTTAGCAGTGGTGTAAAATAGCGTCACTATTCTTTTTGTTGCTTAATGTAGACTACGTCATGTTGACTCAGGCCGATAATACTGCAGATGGGCACTGAGGTCACAATAAAAAAAATCAACCAGAATGAGAAAAATATACATATAAGCATCTATGTTACCTTAAAAAGTTCTTATTTACTGTTTACCTGTTTAAAGGAATAGTTCGACATTTTAGGAATTACACGTATTAGCTTCTGTTTGAAAGTAAAGTTAAGATTAGTGAAAGATCATGGTTTGAGTTTAGTGTTTCATCCTTCCAGTCACATGCAGACTTTTTTTCTGTATTAAAACAAGCGACACCACAATCGTTCCCTAACCTTAACCAGCTAACCAGTATCTAAATAGAACCATAAAAAAGGTTAATACTGCTGTAGTTACGACCGGTAGATATTGAACTGTAAGATTAGATGTTTAGCAGCAAGCAAATGAGAGAAGTTGAAACATTTTACGTTCAGGTGTAACTTAACATCTAATTATGCTGACAGAAAAGGTAATTTAGCTGGTACAAAGTTTCCTTTTAAAATGTTTTTACTGTTGCAGTTTAGTAGAATATAAATATAATTTGAAGGGGACAGGGTTGAAATATGAAGCTAACGGGCAGGAGAAGGTTAGCTTGTTAGCTTGGCTTAGCTTAAAGATTATGAAAAAAGGGAAAACACATTATTTTTTTACCACATTATATCTCTTGTTTTTTACACTGTACAAAAAACACAGCGTAAAAACTACCTGTTACCCTGTTTCCAGTCTTAGCTTAGCTAAGCTAAGGTCTCTGCTGTAGCATTGAGCAGAAATGGCGAAACAGCTTGTTGTTGCTTAACCTGCCTCTTGAAGAAATACTCTGCATATAACCCTCATAAAATCACAACTCTACACTTTTTTGTCCGGATTATACAACCAAGATATAGCATGTTAATTAGTGAGCCTCCAATCTTTAGGTAATCTTCAGGTATTAGCATGGTATCAATCAATTTACTGAACTCTTCTTGTCAAGAAAGTTAATGTGTTTCTTACAAAATGTCAAACTATTTCTTTAAGCAGCTCAATATCAACCTCAAAAGTGCTGTAACGTCCCTCAGATTTCAGTTTGTCAGCATGATGAAAAGTCATTTTAATCTAAATTAAGCTTATTGCTTGCAGAGCAGATACACTGTCGTAAAGCCCAGTGTTCATGAAAGCACAACATCAAATATGGTAACTAAAAACTAACATCATTGATAGCAACTGATGTTCGGCTTGTAACAAACAGGCAAAACTCTCAAAGGTCACATGATTTATGAGAAGAGGGAGCAAGCAATAGAAAGACATCTTTGCAGTGCAACTATCAGAAACAAGGAGAAAAGCTTCCAATGAAAATTTAATGGAGTCTGCAAAGAGATCCTCAAGATACTAAGAAGGAAACTTAGGGCTCTGTCTCGAGGATATATCATGACACTACTGTTGTAGTGTGTGTCTCTCTATCTGTATGTGAGTGCATGTGTGCATTTGATGCTTTTGGTGTGTGCTGATTGTCAGAATAAACAAACAAAGAAAATAGCAAATTTAGGAAAAGTACAAGGAGAGAAGTTGATTGATTAAGCACCTATACAGACTTCTCTGAGGTTTATCTCGAGGACAACTATTAATTGATGTTACTTCAAAAAAATTGGTGCTGCAAACTGTGTTGTAAAAAGCAGAAACAGATGTTTGAGTAGTGACCAAACAGGGAAAACGTGACCCTGGATAACTTTTATTACTGAAAGCTGATTTTTCTTATATATATTTTTTAATCAGCATAAAGTAACTAAGTGATTGTGGATGAACTGTATATCTGAATACATCAGTGCTGCTGTGGCATGTACTCAGTGAGAATGACAGCACACATTTTTGCTCCTTTAGTGTAAAGCACAATGGACGGCGTGCTTTCAGTGCTCTGTAAATGAAAGGTGATCGGCACAAGTACTGCTGCATAGTACACACAGGCATGACAAAGTGTTCCTGTGGAGATCACAACTACTCCTATACCATGTTTGATAAAACACTTAACCATGAGGTAAATAGCTGTAGGTGAGCCTGCCTGTCCTTGTATGAAACACTATTGCACTTTTTGGCTGGTCAAGTTTTGTCAGTCTCCAGATTCTGTAGATGTAGATGCCCCCCAAAAAAGGCAAAAAACATCACAAGATTACAATATCACAGCTCGGAGGAAAAGTAGAGAAAGACCTTCAGATAAATTATTTGTGACATGCACTCTGAGATGATGTAATCACACTGTCACATCCGCTGATTTTCTAAGATTCACTGTGTTTTTGAATTATGTTAAATGTCGTCAGCTGCGAAAACCCAAAAATGTTACTGCATTGTGGTGAATCATAGCAGAACTATGCGATCTGAAATACTTATAAAAAGGATGTTAGCAGCTCATCCTTTAATATCCTCTCAACTGTATTGTGCTGAAGTTTATTACAGTTAAATTCGTTTGAAATTCTGCAGTCTGACCCAGCCCAGTTTCCAGCCCTTTGTAATGGTATTATGGACAAACCTGCACTCTAAGAGGTGTTGCAGTCCTTTCACATACCTCAACCCAGAACATTCACTCACAGAGTCCTATGAGCATCAAACTGTAAGGCACCTGAGGATTTGTCATGTACATAGTTGCCAAACTCCTACGTCCCTCGTAGCAAGGTGGGAACACATATGAGACACAGATGTAAAAGGAAACATATTTGGGTTTCAGACAGAGATGGTGCGCCAATGATGAGTAATCCTAAAGTATACAACAACAGGAAAATGGTACCATGATTATAGAATAGCCCCGCATGATACCACAAAAACATATTTGCTGAATGTCTATAAATTTGATGTCATCCTATGTATGTGTATGTGTGGGTGTGTATTTCATGTCACACATACTCTTACTCTGGATAACACACAGCAACTGGTGTCTCTGTGACTTTTGAGGACATCTTAATTTCTGATATCAGCCTCACTGATAGGTGATCGGTGCAAAAAACTGCTGAAGTGACATCATTCTCTCATTTAAGCCAGTGACTGTGCGGTTCGGTGCCAGCCATAGTATGCTCCTGTTCACGCTCTACTTTGGTTTCAGTCATTCAATCAGAGCATGACTTGATAACCAAAGCAGGAAAGTTAAATTAGGGGATTAGCCTCACTTTTATAGATTTTACTCATGCCTGTTGGTTGGAAAACTAAAATCTATTTAAAAATTCTGCAAGGAAACGTAAAATCTGAATTTAAAGCTACAAAAAGACAAAAAATGTCTGTTTGAATAGGTAGGTAAGAAAAAGCCTGGGTTGATATTACTGAAGTACCACACATGATGGAATCACAGTATGCAGTCTGCGGGAAGTACGTAGACTAGATTTGCATGACTTTTAGTCCAGTGGAAGAGCAGTTGGATTGTTAAATTAGCCCATCAGCTGTCGTCATGATGCAGGAAAGCTGTCATTAGTCCCTCTGAGGGGAAAAACTAAGGGCACAAAAAGTCAAAGAAATTAGGATTTGTATATTTCAAAGCTAACAGTATTCTCCATGTAGGCAAAGGGATGAGTAAAGATGCTGATATTTGTGGACTGCACAACAAAGATGGTCCACAAAAACTAAAGTGTTCTCGTCCACTTCAAGTGAAGTCAGGACAAAAATTAATCAATGTAATCCTTCTAACGACCATAGTACTTCCATTTTCAGATTGTGATCTTTTTTCACTAAAGCCAGACCTGAATTGCTCCTATAGTAAACATGTTCAGCTGGATTACTTATAGTAGTTATGTCAGAGTTTGAAATTGAGAAAAGCTCTATAATGTAAAAAGTCTCACCATAGACTGTGTTTAGGCTATATGGAATTGTACTGGGAAAAGAGGAGATCCCTGGTGCGTTCCTCTGGACAAATTCTGGAAGAAAAGAGGGCTAAAAACAGAAAATACTCAAGAAAATAAAAGTAGAAAATGATGCAAACCTCCAGAGAGAATACAACGATGAAAGTCTTCATAATCTGAGAAGACTCAGACTCAAAAAACACTTGCTCTTGTTTTAAGAGGATAATTAGGTGGAATTGGCCAACATCTGTTGGATCCTTGAAATGTGATGACTGGTGTGTTAATATTCAAGGTGAAGACCCTTAATAGGAAGATATACTGTATTTTTGACTGAACTAAAACTTAAAATTAAGCCTTTGCCATCTCATGAGTTTCTGTAATTATATAATGCACTTGATTTTCAGAGCAAATCATTCTTGTCTTCAGTCCCCAGGCCTCCAGTCTGTGTGTGTATATTGTTCGCCTGAACACTTATTGGTTTAAAGAAAGTGAGTTACAGGGGAAACTGGAATAACTCTTAGGAATAAGTAGGTATACTTATATGTATGAATATACACTGGTTTCTACTGTGTTCATGTACACCAGAATGAAACACAAAATCTAGGCAGATAATTTGGATCAAGACTCGTAAATCAGGACTTGTAAAGATAAATTGGCCACTGCTGCTTTTTATTTTATTTGACTGAATTTAACAGATTATTTCCTCAACCCTGCTTGGATGAATTCTACTGGAGGAGTAGATTTTAAATACATTGGAACAAGAAATGTTATTTTAAAAGATACAAGTTTACAATTGAAACTTGAAATGATCTCTGGGTGACCTGGATGGTGTCTTCTATTATTTTTGTCCCTCTTCATGTTTCATTTCAAAACCAAATGAAAATAAAGTTTAAAATGAATAAATAAACTGAGTTTAACTAAAATGAAGTAAAAAAGTCTGGGAGAGACTTGTCTCCTGTCCAATTTTAGTTGAATTTGTAGCATTTGCTCGTCTCCTGGGATGTTTTTTTGCATCGTTAGAGGCTCTACATTCATGTGTGTTTTGGTTAAGGCCGTCTGGTAAAGGTAAGGGTTTAAGATTTAGCACTGATGTATACAAGTCACAAAGTAAAGTACTCCAGCTATTGGTCACATAAAAGCACTCACTGCCTCACACGAGTATTTACAGTACGCACACTGCTCTCCCCTACTGAGTGCCATTCTCATTTATAATATTGTACTGCAGCATAATGATAGTGGTCCTATGTCAACATTTGTTTTAATTAGCAGGGGTTAGATTGGCAAACGAGAATGGATGGGCGTGTATTTCAAATGTCAGGGAATCATTAGGCGCTTTCGGACTGGAGGAACTTTTTCATAGTTCTAAGACCTGTTGGAGGAACTAACCCCTTTTTTATTGAGTCCGCACTGCAGGAACTAGGGACGATCGTAGAACTTCGATCACCATTTTGAGGGACTTTTTTAGCTCCTGCTTCAAGCACAAGAGGAACCTTGAGTGACAAAAGTGTGTGTTGATTGGTCAGTCTCATGAGCCAATGCAGCACCAGCTACCGCCATTTAAAAAAAAAAAAACCCTGTGTAAAATGTTAGCCGTGTAAGCTCTTAAACAGCTCTTAACGTTAGCTTTTTAAAAATGGAACAAAACAAATGGACTGATAGTGAAGTCCACTCACAGCGGAGTCATAGCGTCCTCCATCTTGTTGTAGTTGTTGTTGTTGTATCTCAAACAAAAGTGGCATTGCTATACGAACCGCCGGTCAGCTTACGTCACTTTAGCGATCATACTGGCGGTGCGAATGCTAACAGAAAAAAAGCCCTTGAAGGTATGTAGTTCTTGGGGGACCTCCCCAGTGGGTAGTTCCTCTCAAGGAAACCCCAGAACTGTTTAAGCGTCTATTGTTGGTGTAGTACAGAATATGGACAGTATGCTCAGCTAGCTATAGCACTATGCCCTTGGCTCAGGTTGGGCATATTTTACTTTAAGGTTGGTGGAATGTCAAAGGCTTTAATCTCGAAACAATAAATATCTCTGACTTCTTTGCAGGTGTGAAAGGAAGTTGAACCGTAAAACCTTCTCCTCATTTAAATCACTGAGAGCAAAAGCATTGCAAAGATGATCTTTTCTAAAGTCACAATCTACCACAAGTCACTGGTCAAGTCAAGTCACATATTAATAAATCTCTGTTAAAAAGTCCTTGAGTGTGTGTGTGCGTGCACATAGGACTGGGTAAAGGACAACAGTTTTAGAGTAAAAAGCAGCACCATTTACTATAGTAACTGAATATTGTTAAAGTGTCATTTGCACCTGTCTTTCCTAGACTACATGAGCAGGTTAAAATAACAGAAGTGTTTTCATTATGCGCCACTTGGAACAAAAGGTTGGATGCATTGTGTTATGAGAAATGGTTTCTGTTAGCTAAGAAACATCCCTTAATCAGCAAGACAAATGCACTGTCAAATCAACCCACAGTTGGTTTAACTATTAATACTAAATGTATACTGTAGATTGTGATGTTGATCATATGATAGATACTGTAAGTATAATTAATTAAAAGTGTTAGAATCACAATATTTTAATTATGAGAGGCCTGAATGCCTCCAGAAAGAAATGAAAATAAAACACAAGGTGCAATTTATATGACCTACTGTATAGAGTAACATGAAATTCTGTAGTAAATTTTCCATTTCTGTCCTTGCAATTCAACTGCAACATTATCACATGAGCTTCATAAACTACATTTCCCTTGGAAATACAAACATGAATATCATAAGGTGCAAAATGCATTGTTTGATACAGTCACCTCTTCCAGGCTGCGCAAAACTGACTTCTGTTAATAATTCATATTTGTTCTGCAATGGAAATGTATCCAACAGCAGATAACATACATATCTTAAAAGTGTTTAGTCCTAAGAGGGATGGTAGTACGTGAATGAAAATGAATAAATGTTGAAATGATGGTTTGGGGATTTTTTATGTTTTATGTCTGATCTTGGTCAGCAACACTGGTCAGCAGCTGCAGCATGCCTGGTTAAAGATGGACAGATGATGTACTGTAGGTAGAAAGATAGTATGGAGTCCAGTTGTGCAGCACCTCAGACATGCTGTCAAACATTTCTCACTATACTTATATTCTGGCTTTTTTCAGAGGCTTTCCCAACTTTCTAAAATACTTTTCTGTGGGGAAAACCAATCCGTGCTGCCACTTTGCCTTCACACAGGATGTTTTAGCTCAGGACCATTGTTGCTGGTGAGAGATGTTTTAGAAAAGTTGCACTTTGTGTTTCCCTTTGAATGTGGCAAGTATAGCATTACCTTTTACTCACAGTGGGGCAATGGTAACAATGGAGACAACTGGAGTTTTAACAGTAATGGCAACAATGAAAACAAACCTGCTAACTTGACTTAATTTTGGCCAAATTAATCCCAAGTGAAATGTGTATTTTGGGGAATAGCAGCTCATTCTCATGGTGTAGAACCTGTGGCAAAAAGTCCCTTGTGGGCTTAAAGCTACACTAGGCAACGTCACACTTTTTGACCTTCAACACCCACAAATTATGCCAGAAAATAGGCAGAAGGTCTAACGCTGGTGTGTCCAGTTTTTGCTGTTTTTTGGAGACAGTTTGGGCTTCACTCTAAATTTTTGATTTATCACTTCTTGTGGGTAAAGAAGTGACCACCCCTGACTCAAGAATTAAAGTTGGTGAATGCAGAGCTTCTCACTCAGGGAAGACTTCCCTATGACAGTGCCACACTGTCATTTGGGCTCATATGAAGGATGCACTCTCAACTGAAACCTGGCCTAGTGTAGCTTCAGTAGGGACAACCCAGAGAATGGCAACGGATGACAAAGTGGGACAAGTAGGGACAAAATGATGACGGCAGAAGGAGGCCTGGATGTGACGCCACGAGCTGGTGTTGGGTGGAGGTGGACAAGAGGAGCTGAGGATAAATCCGTGGACCTCAAAGCCGTGTCTGGGCTTCTGGGATGTAGATCTCGATGCTGTCTGCCCTCTCTGTGGCTGAGTTCTGTCTGAAAGAAGCTGCTCGTTTGGCAGCCATGAGGCGTCTGCGGGCTTCCTGTCGCTGGCGGTCCTGAAGGTCCAGAGAGCGCTCCCGTGTCATGGCACCACGCCCTTTGGGCGGCCTCTTTGGCAGAGGAGGCGGCCACTTCCGCTCCTAAGAACACATAAAGACATGATAGAAGGTTCAATTGCAAGACTTAATATTAAAGTAACATATCCCACAAAACAAGTTGATTCACAGCGGAAAACTACTAATTGTGTGTCTCAAAATGTAGTTAGTGTAGATTAGTCAGATCTAGTCAGTCTTCTATCCGAACAGAATATATAGTAAATTAACTGGTAAATCTAGACAGTAATCTTCAATTACTGCTTTCTCACTGGATGTGAATTGTCTGCAGGATCACACACTGATATTGACAAAAGCAATATGTTTTCTTTATGGCAATTCATTTTATATTGATTTGGAGGTTTTATATCAACAAATTATGGAGTGGTGACATTTCATGAGGACTGTGATAAGTGATGAATGAGTGCAGATTAATTCAATGTTCAATGGAGTTTTATTCACTATAGAGTGTATGGCTTCACCTAAAATGATCTGTAAGCCTCTAACCTGTGTATCATGCACAGATTAAGGCCTAAGTATTAAAGCTTTGAGACACAGGTCACCTGAAAATAGAAAAGGCTGAAATCTAAAAATCTGAACACACTGATATGAAATAATTTTTTTAAACAAAGTAAGCTTTTCTGCTGGTGTTGGTATGAAAGCAAGCCTGCCTTGAAGGAGAGAAGCCAAATACCAAACATCTGTGTCATTGTTCAGGCACGGCTTCATGGAGCTTGCAATGTGCCTGCTGGAGGTAAAAAAAAACAACAACCCAAACTCTGTCACAACTACAACTGTAGCATGAAGATAATTATATGAGTGCCCTAAAGGATCTTGTCTATCTCTAAAAACACATTAACGTCTAAATGTGCTTTTTACAACTGCGGCTCGTTCATCCAGAAGTACCATTCGAAGAAATGTGCTTTCATTTAAGCTGCATGATATAGACGATATAACTGGGTAGTTTAAGATTCTAAATGTTATGTATAGGCTTTATCTTCTGACTATTTATGTATTGCCATCTGCTAATAATCTAATCAATTTTAATTTTGCACTGTAATTTAGTTCAAAATCTGCTATTAAAATAAAAACTTACTGGACTTTCATATACACTGTATATCTGCCCATTTCTCCATCCAAACTCTATGAAATCATATCTACAGCCAAGTGGGACAGTTACAACTATGTACTTAAATTCAGTCAATACATACATTTCTTTTATTTGTTTGTTTTTAGGTTACAAATAATTTCAGCAGATGTAGCACCACTAGTACTTGTTCTTATGTCAATGGTGCAGAATCTTAAAATGATGCTATCTGTATGAATTTTCATTTGTAGAACTGGTTTGACATCACCATATGCTGGTGACCCTACTTTGTCTTACATTTCCACAGATATAAGAGGCAGCTATTATCATAATGTGGATCAGACAGACAGGATAAATTATTCTGGACACACATCCAATGATTTGAATGGGAAAACAAGCTTTTTAGAGGATGTTACTAGCTGCCTACGCTGAGCTGATATTGCCTCCTTATTTTGTCCCTGCAGTGTTATGATAAGAATGAGCAACCTCCTGCTGGTCACAAGCCTAAAAAAAGGAAGGCGAATGCTGTTTCCACCAAAGCTGAACAAGTTCATCTGGAGACCATTAAGACTAATTATTATGAGTGTGTGAAACCCTAGGAAGACAGTTTTTACCTTCTTCTCTGGGCTCTCCACCAGCTGCCACTGGTTGCTCTTGATCTGCTGCAGCTCATCAAACTTGGCAGTGACGTCATCGATGGAAAGCTGCAAGAGGTCCCAGAATCCTGCCAGGTCCTGAGATGTGGGTCTGGGCATGGCACTGGGGTCCTGCAGAGGCGGTGGGTGAGTAGGTGAAGAGCAAGAGTTTTTTGAATGAAGATTTCACATTTTTGTCATGTGCAGGATTACTAAACATTTAGACCCTATTAGTAAAGAATTGGTACTAGTTCGTTTGTTTAAGTGTATATATAAAATAGAAATAGATATTTGACTACAACTACCAAACAAGTCATTAAAACTACACCTGACTTTCAGGAAATATTGCTGCTAGTGTGCTTAGTCAACATCTTCACTTCATCCCTGCAACCACTGGGTGGCAGTGCAGAACCAACATTGCTTCATAGCCTCACCTCACATTACAAAGTTTTCTGGGTCCATCCTTCAACTGCCTTAAATGACCTTTTGTTAAATAACAGCAGAGTTGGTAGACTGTGTGCTTGATCTACCCTTTATTACAAAACACATTCTTAGGGCTGCCATATTTCATTATCTATTAATCTTCTTTTTTTTTTTTAAATCTCAATTAATCGATTAGTTGTTTGGTCCAGAAAATGTCAGGAAATTGAAAGATGTTGATCACTGTTGCCCAAAGCCCAATGTCACATCCTCAAATGTCTTGTGTTGTCCCAACCAGCAGTCCACAACCCAAACATATTGAGTGTACTGTCATAGAAGACAAAAAACCCCCCAGAAAATATTCACATTTGACAAGCTGAAATCTAAGAATTTGGTCATTTTCTTCTTAAAAATGACTCAAAATGAGTAATCAATTATAAAACTGCACATTTTATGCTGTAATTTAATTTTCTAATTCGGTTTTTCCACATTATCACTATTATGATGTGGTGTAAAGTGATAAGCACAATTCACACAGCCATGTACTCATTACCACAGTCAAGTAAACAAATAATGAGTGTAAAGTCAGATCATGAAACGGTCAATCAAATCAAACGATAAAGCACCTTCAGAGCTATTTATAGACATCATGCAGTTCCTCTTATGTCCAGCAGAGAAACAGAGTCGTTCTCTCCACGCACGTCTGAAAGCTCGGGGCAATCTAAGGCTTGTCGCTACCGATGTTAGACTTAATTCATCATCCTATTATCTATGTGGAGAGAGGGAGAGCGTGCGCCCCGAAACCATCCAAAAAAGAGCAGCAGCATGACGAGTTAAGATATACACACGAAGGCACACAAAAAACAACGCGAGGCAGTGGGAGAGCAGGCAGGCACATTTCTACCACCTCCACAAGGTTTTGCATTTCATTTAAAAAAATTTGCTTAGAAAGGTGTGATTAAGTGCCTGCCTGTCTCTTTCACCGTCTCTCTCTACTGTATCTCCACAAACATTCCCACTTATGACACTACCTTTTTCTAATATATGCTGACTCTGTGAGTACTTAGCATTAGAAAAGCTATAAATTTGCAGTCGACGTGACATGAGGGCTAAACAGTGAGACAGTGTGGCAGTCCATTATTCAAACTCTGAGATCCCATTCAAACTGCTGCCTCTTTGCATTAATGGATAGCCTCAACACAGGTGTTGCTTCCTATTGGAATTCCCCTTTCGTTTACCACGGGGGTCAATAGCAGCGGAGGGACTGCTTCACTATCGATCTCTGTGGTCTATTTCTGGAAGGCGAACAAGTGCAGCGTCAGACCGAGCATCTTCTCAAAGCTCGGAGAGAAAGAGAAGGCCATCAACAAGTTTGACCCCAATCCATTGTACACTTCTACATAAGACATTAACATCATGTAGGCCGCTGCAGTGTTTTATTCATCACCTACGACATGCTGGTTCGTTACTGATCACTCACCAGATTCTGCTGACAAAGCCAGTAAAACTGCTGAAACTTTTGAGACATTAGGAGCTGAGCACTTCCCACTGCACTCCGGATTTTTCCTAGGACTGCCAGACATAGAGAGAGAGAGAGAATGAGAGAGAGACAGACACAGACAGGTTCAGGTTTTATCACTGACGGTTTGGCAGAGGCCAACATTTTGAGCAATGTCTTTCAGTCTTTCACAAGGATCCAATCTGCTCTAAAATGTATTTAATGATCCAGTGTTTTCATCGTCAACATGACAGCTAATACTGTAAATGTTCACTTAGGCTCTGTGTGAGGGTAAAATACTTATTCTGCCTGCTCTGATTTCAAGATTTCTATCTAAATTGTCTTTGTATATATTCTTAAACAAGAGTGGATTCAATACCAAGTCTCCCTTACAATAATAATTCAGTGTGGCTTAATTCTAGTAATATCAATATGTGGTTATTGTATACTCTTTCATACCACATATCCTTAAAGCATTGGCATTAGACGACAAAAGAAGCACCTGGTTTGACAACAGTGTTTCTCTCAGGACACTCACTCTCCTCCGTGAGGTCATGCTCCTCTGCCTCTCTCTCCATCTCTTTGCACCATCCCTCCAGCCGCTTTGTTTCATTGTGAAGGAGCTGCATAAACCAGCTGCCGTCCCTGCGAAGGGGGGACACTCGGCCTGTCTCGGTGCTCTCCAGGCTGGGTTCAACCAGCCAGGTTTCAGGCTGTGGGCTGGAGGGCCCACTGGACGGCCGGTAGTCTTCCCTGTAACTGAACAGGCCCTGTGTGCGCACCGTACGGATGGCCCCATACTGCGTGGGCGTGCTGGGCTCAGAGTGGCGACCGAAACCGCCACCGAACTGCAGGCCCTTGTCTTCCATGGAGGGAAAGCCCTCCAACTCCAAGTCTGCTTGCACTGCAGTGGTCACACTGTTGGAGCGCTTGAACCTCCCATGCCTGAAAATGTGTAAATGACAATAACAAAGCTGATGTGCGAACCTGAGAACAATTCTACGCTTAAGAATATCAAAGAATAAAGGAACAAATTTGAAAACATGGGCTATGGACACTGCTTCCCCTGTTTGTACCACATACCGTTTTCGATCCTCCACCTGGATACCTATAGAATGGAACTGAGGAATGCCTTTACTTTCAGTCTCAGAGTCTGTCACAGTTTCCACCTGATAAATACAGACAGCAGAACTCACCAATCACAACTGAAATATACAAAATTACAGAAATTTCTCACTCATCAAACAAGGTTCAGGTTTCCATTTTTGTCTTTCATCTAGCAACATGATTGTTAGATGTGCTGGTTTTGGTGGGGGTCGTTCAAGAGAACATAACATAAAAGCACTAGTTAAAAGTTTCCAAAATGATAAAACAGCTAGTTTTACATGCATACAGTATGTTTGTGTTAACGTTTCTCAAACCTACAGGCATCGAAACAAATACCAGAGCCTAACAAGCAGAAAAAGATTTGTCAGTCCCAACCCCTCCTTAAAAAAGAAAAAACAGACCAATATAGAGTATTGTAAAGAAAAAACAGACCAATATAGAGTATTGTAAGATAAGACAAGACTGGTCTGCAGTTTAACTGATTGTCTAAGCCAGTATCATCAAAACATGTAGTTGGATGGATCTAGACAATGACGAGAATAAGATTCAAACCTTACAGATTTTGAAACAAGGGGGACACTACATCTCATTTGAAACTTCTACAAAGTTTGGTGATCTTCTTCAGCTTGGTGGAATTCAGGTTTACTGCTGACACAGTGTGAACCGTAAACAGCTGGACACATTATCCTGGATTTAGCTCAATTACCCAAAGGATTACTTTCTGTGGGCAACATTCAGGAGTAACATGGTCCACACCTGCTGCCCAAGGTTGGAGTTAGCACACAAAACTCAACACCTCCTTATCTTAAAGCAGAGCTATTTATTACAGGCAGTAATGTGATGGGGACCTCACTATCAACTATCTCAGGTGAGGAGAAAACGTGAGCGGCAAAGCTTCCAGATCATCAACTACATCAATGAAAGAAGGAGCGATCCTAAATTACTATTTTCCAGTGCTGCAGTAAGCAGGAATTCAGATTGGAGCAGGTCTTTTTGAATAAGTCTTGATCAGGTAATTGTACATTGTGACATGCAGAAAAGGTCAACAAGACTCCGCAACCTTGTAGAGTACTTCAAACAGATTGGTACTGTACATGTGGGAATTTGTAACACATACGACAAAAAAGGAAAAGATTACAAGATTGATTCATTTGCACCTTTGTGGTTATATTGCCAGTTCGTTTTTAATTCCGTATGCCTGAAGATGTGGAAATTAGTAGGGAACATAGTTTTCTTGTCTTGTAATAATCAATAACAATTGAAACAATTTCATTAAACATATTCCCTGTAGTGCCCTCCTTCTTCGATAATACAAAAATAAATAGATTACATAGTAGGAGTACATTTAGCTGAATAACAGATTACATTTTTTCTTCTGAAACCTGATAGACGGTTTTACTGTGACTGGATTTTACTCAACAGCACTTATGCATAGTAACAATCTGATTATCAAAATGTGAAAAGGTGGAATTATCCTTTCAGCCAGCACTAGATGGAAGAAGACAGACGAGATTGCTGCAATTAGTGTGAGAGTGTGGTGACTAAAAAGAGAGCACTCGTGAGTGACATCCTCAGTAATGTTTTTACCTGTATCCCAATAGAGGAACGTGGGGTTTTGAGGTACTCCTCGGCTTTGGAAACCAGCACTGCTTTGTCGCATGTCTGGACAGAGGTGTGGCTGCCCAAAGACGCATGCCTCTTGCCTGCTGCTGATTCCATGGCCATGGTGACTGCCTTGGTGCTGTCCAGGCTGTCTGTGGAGCTGTAGATGGGACGGCCGAGGCTATCCGTGGTCCACAGACCGCCCCGTGGATGCCTGCCCTCCTGGTAGGCATCTTGGGTGGACTCTGTACTGCTCTGGGCTGTCACAGAGATAAGAGGCTTGGTGGTGGTGCGCGGGGGCACAGGAGGTGGAGTCTTCTTGTAACTGGGAGGATATGATACCGCTGGATAGCACAAGCAGGATGAGAGGACGAGGACAAGGCAAGACAAGGGTAGAGGATAAATCAAAAACATGAGAATGAAAAATGTGGCCAGAAGCTGCAGTCGACCAGTATCACAGTGTGTGATAGAAGAGCGTCATAGCATGATGGGGGATTAGGCACCAGGGTACTTAAGCACTTAAAGCAAGGGAAATGTCAGTAAGGTGAAAAGCAACAGCAGCTTTGTAATATGTCTCTGATTATTGGGGAAGTGCAGTGAAGGATTATGGGAAAGATTGCACATTCAAGTGCAAATGTAATCTGATGGTGATTGATCCAGATGGACCTCACAGCAGAGTTTTAAAAATATACCAACTTCACTGGATAACACTGGGTAAATAAGGCATAAAAAATAGTTGCGTGTCTGTTATTTAGTGCACTAAGAATTAGTTGAACTGCCTACATCTTGTCTGTTTTTCTAAGCATGAAATTATCAATACCTCCTAAATTGTGGGAGTAACTATAAGCAGAGCTCATATTTCAAAACTTGCAATTAATGTTCGTGAAAGCCAGTGAGTGCAGACACCATAGATCCATTTGCAGACATTACATTGACAAATGTGAAACTTATTTTTGAAAAAACCTGCCTGAATGAATAATACTGCTTTTTAAAGATGCTATTAGTGTCTCATAAACCAACTGCTACTTGTCAGTTTGAACCAGTTAAAGGACTCAAGTCTGTCTGAATGACAATAATGAGTAAATAAAACATCTGTTTTAAGATACTGCAGCACAGTTTGCTACACTCATTTAATAATTTGCTCAAATCTGGCAAACAAAATAAGTTTATGTTCCTTCCTATGTTAAGCATAATGTTCAACATAAGAATGAATATGCATGAGTTTATCTGAAATGATAACTTTAGGTTTTCTGGATTGAATAAAAGATTTTATCTGAAGCACAAAGAAAATCAGCATGAATCACAGAGAAGAATGAATCATAGCTCACAAGTATGAGCTGTGTTAAGACAGCAACATAATGGCCATTATGAGCACTCAGTCATTCACCTCTACAGTGCTTATGACAATTCATCCAGTCAGCCACTTGATGCCTCCCATTCTGTCACCCATTCATCCATTAATTTGTATAAATCAATAGTTAGACTACTGAATAATACTGAAAGATGGTTGTGAATGCACACTCATGCACACATATTAATGTGAACAGGTGCAGAAAGAGCACCAAACTAACACACACACACACACACACACACACACACACACACACACACACACACACACACACACACACACACACACACACACACACACACACACACACACACACACACACACAGTCGTGATTCCATCACTTCAGAGGAAAGAGACTGGAGACTTATCCTAACCTTAACCATAACTGCCTAACCCTATACCTTAATATAACACTAAACTAACCTTAAATTTAAACCTCACCCCCAAATTAATGATTTATACACGCACACGCACACACACACACACACACACACACACACACACACACACACACACACACACACACACACACACACACACACACACACCACTTTGGATTACAGGTAATTAAGTTAAATGAGAAATAAGAAACCACAGGGAACTCAGTTAAGCTAAATACAGTCACAGACTTGACTTCTTTCCAACTTGAAGGGGATGCAGCTCTGCAAGACACAGTGGGTGGATACCAAAATAAAAAGAGCACAGTGACTCAAGCAGTACGCAACTCCACACATCCTATTTTTTTTTACATAGTCTACCCACTTGACTTACATTAAAAATGGAAAATGTTACAGATTCGTCTGTACATGAAAATGCTGAAATTATGAATCTATTTTCATATCAGATATATCAATTACTACTAAGCGTCACATAATCCCCATTCAGTCATACACTATACTCGATGCTCACCTGAATTAACTGACTAGAAACACATTTGTTGCCTTACACGCCTACATTATGTTTTGGGAATAATTAGCCAATTATTTGTTTAGGTTAATGTTGTTTAGAGAAGACGTTTAATTTGCCGACTTCTCCTGGGCTGTCGTATCACCACATAATAGGCTTCTGGGAGAACTGCCTCACTCAGTACGAAAAAAAGAAAAATCACTTTGTAGTGCAATAACATTGACTGGACAGCAGATGTCCTCCTATAGACTATATATCATGCAATTAAACATTTATCTTCAGTAGGAAATACTAAATTTAGTTAAATTGCTCAAAACTTGTTTGTCTTGCTTGTACAGTTATTTCATTGTATGTTACTTATGTTAATAGGATCTGTACAATAACGTCTTTATTATCTAATTTTTCATTAAACTACATGTATTTGACAGAAGCAGTTACTAGTTTAATTGCAGATTAAGCCTTTACATACAAAACATATGATTAGATAAGTAAATATATCGCAGTGTTATGGATTAAACTAACAATACATACTGTTACTAATCTCAAACTGAAATGTGCAGTCATAAAGTACAATATGTGTTGAATAAGATAACCTCTGTAAATGTCTTCTACACAAGTGTCCTTCATAGAGTATGGACAGGGGAGTGTTTTGAGCTTATAATATGAATTTAATTGAAAAGAGTATAAGGTGGAGATTAAGAATGGATTTTTAAAATTGAGTCAGTGACACCTAACATTTGTCCAATCAACACCTGCTTTCAGATATAATGGTTAAAAGAAAAATCCCCTCCAAATATCAAAAACAATATTTGAACAGCACCAAGTCTGGGCCCATTCAAATCATCATACTATATTTTAGAACAATTACTGCCTCATTAACAACAAGGAAAAACTATTCAAAGCTTCAAGATGGTAAATAATATCTCTTCCTCAGGATGAAAGTTCAGCCTCTTTTAAGACTCATTTTGCATACAAACAAATCCCACAGGGAATTCAGATATAGAATAGGGAGAAAAATCCAATATTGGCGCTGACAGTAAAGCCAGCCTATGCCCGAGTGGGGTCAGAGGCTTTAAGTAAGTAAGTCTAACTTTTTCTCCACTTGAAAAGTTCCTGCTCTCTCCACCTACATGTAAGGCTGACCCACAGTTTAACTGAAATGCTACATAATGCTCAACACACTAGGGGCCCTCAGACACATTGTTAACTGAGTGGATATCGAATAGGCAAATGGAGGGAAAGTGTTAGACATAGACAAATAAATGTTCATAATTACAGCATGTTTTTCTTTAAAATACTGCAGTTTCAGCTGACAGTTTGGCCAATGTGATCCAGCAAAGTATCCTGTCCTTCGTAGTCAGTTATGCCCAGCTATGTTTGGATTTGATTGTTTGGCTAAGCACTGCTGCACCGTTAAGTCAACAGACCCACACACTGCAGGTGCAGCCGAGACTAAATGGACCTGAATGTCGCGCTATTAAATTGTGCTGTTTCTCTTTCTTAAATGTATTTGTAGTAATACCAGTAAACAGTAAGGATCCTGGTAAGTCTGCACAACAGGTATTCTTATCATATTATCAGTCTCCTTCAGCTCAGAGGCAGAGACATGCTCCAGCATCGAAACACAAAATAACCAAATCTAGACTTTATTCTCATGTAATTGTCATTATTTAATATCATTGCACTCTGAATAGTTTTTAGTTTGCACTGTTGGTTGGACAAAACAAGAAATTTGAAGATTTGGAAAACTTGTTATACTTTTAACTGATACTTTCAGACATTTTGTACTTTACACATTTAATCAAATTAATCAATTCAATCAAATAATACTCAACAGCAGGGCACATTTAAGTGTAGCCTACTTTTGTGTCGATATTTTTTTTGAAGTGTGTAAAAAACCTGAAAATGTAAGCTACAAGAGTGCACATAATGTTAAATACTCTGGGGGAGCAGTGATTATGAAGCTTTTATATTTAGGAAGATTAATGTTACTGACTGAATTCATCCTCACTAACCACAGTTGCTGGATTTAAACGGTTGAAATATCAAGTCCTCCCTATAAACTTCTCAAACCACTTCCGCAGCAGAGTTGACTTGTCCTCTCTCACCTATCACGTCAGTCTTGGTCAGTCACGTGTCTATTTTAGCCGACACGCCCCCTTATTGGCGCCATTTTGGGTGTAAATAAACTGCAGGAGGAGCAGTTCTGTAAAGTCCCTGTCACTACCTCAAACCCGCTAAATTTGAGAAGCAAAATAAAACGAGAAAACAAACGTATGCCAGGGACTGTCTTTTGGCTAAATGATCTTCTATTAACAAAGTGAATACATACAAGCTAACAACAAACAGCTGGAGTGCAGACGCAGCATTGCTACCTTGGATATTACAAACTATGTTCACGGTTTAAGAGCTTATTGCGAAAAGTTCAGAAACTACAAGTGCTTTGAAGCCGACGGATATTTCGTCAATGGCCGGGTGCAGTTCAGGACCTCTTTACGTTTTGACCGCTGCAACACTGTCATGACTGCAAAGGTAAGTCAAGTCTGCTCAGCGTGTCAGCCTTGAAACCATGGCTGGTTTCTTGGTTTATTTTAAGCATGAACATAAAAGAGTCATAGACATTAAGGTTGGACGATGTCAACATGGACTGTAATGTAAGACTGTAGTTGTCGTTCATGTCTCTCCTCTGCTGCACCTGGACAGAAACAATTGGCGCCAACATACATGACAGCAAAATGCAGCAGACACTCACACCGAGCTGAAATGAAACGAGTGCACATACATTAGTAAATAGCATAAATGAGCAGTCTCTACTGCATTTTGCTGTGAATTATGGTCGTTGTTCACAACCATGGGCGTCGCAGCCATTAAGGTTATATGAGAAAATATATGTCTAAAATCAGTGCATAAGTTTATCCACTCAGTGCTGTTGTTAGAGCGCCAAGTCATTGCTCCATTATCAAATCCACTGCTTGCTTATTGGTACTCAGACTGAAGGTGGGTCATACACTGTCACAACAAAATGCTGAGGACATTGATATGTGTGAAGTGACTGAAAATCAAAGCTTATTTAACTAAATGTTGGTATTTGTTCACCTGTTGCTCACAGCCTTTTTGTTATTGTTATTATTGTGTGTTTTAAGTCTTAAAACACACTGACAGCAGCCTGGCTGTTAGTTTAGCTAACTGTTAAAAAATCATGAGGCTGATGCACTCCTCATGCCTAAACCTAACCAACCTACAAAGTGAACGAGTACTAACCAATCAGAGGCAAAGTAGTGGGTCAGGACTTCAGCATCCTAGGAAAAATATTTGGCTTACCATGGAGTGACAAAAAAGTAAAGTTTTTATCAGCATTATATTTAGTTTTATTTTAGAATAGAGTGTTTAGAACTTGTGGAGTTTAGGAATTAACAGGAAAATGCTGTTGGCGAGGTAGGACACGTTTTTGAGGACGCTTATTAGATATAAGAAACAACAACCAGAAACAACACTTACTGTCAAGTGACAAAGAAAAGCTAATTGGTTTCAGCTAGCATTAACCAACTCTCATATTTTGTTTTTAAAAGTGTTGGGAACATGCCCAGCTAATGGATGGACATATTGGGTAAATGTTGCTGAACTGGTCATAAACGTTTTTAAGGATGACTTCTTGTTTTCTTTTCTTTTCTTTTTTTTTTTTTTTTTTTTACAGTGAGAGCAGTTAGCCCCCAAATCCATTTTTAACATTTACTGTGAAGTAAGTTGACCAACATTACGTTATCTGATGCTAGTTACAACTGCACTTTCAGCTCTGCAAAAGGATCAAGCTACAAACTCTTCAGAGGCGCCTGTCAAGTCTTCAGCAAGTGAGTATTTAATATTCACACCATCAGTTTTCAAATCAGATAAATGTCATAATTAGAAAGAGGCAAAACAGAAGTACAAATGAAAAGTAACAACATTAAAAGTAAGGCTGCTACTACTGATTATTTTCATCTGCCAGTTATTTCCTTTATAATTTGATAAATCATTTTGTCCTTAAAAAGTCAGAAAATGGTGGGAAAAAAATGGATTACTCAATGAATTATAATTTTCCAGACACCAGGTGACAAATTTAAATTGCTTGTTTTGTATGACCAACAGTCCCAAATATATTCTGTTCATTAAGAAAGAAAAGCAGAATTTGACTTGCATTTTAGTGGCATGTTTAGCATTTTTGCTTTAAACATTACTGAACTTATTGTGAAATTTCTGTTGATTTACTTGTCAACTTAATTTAGTAATTGTTTCAATTTTTAATGTTAAAATAGTGAAGTTGTGCTGTTGTTTATTTTTTACTGTATTCACAGTATTTACCACAAAGAGATGATGCTACATTTCCTTTTATGTACTTTTCTGTTTTCCTCCTGTTTTTTAAACAAAAATAGCTGGACCCCTTTAGCTACACCCATGGATGTATGACTGCAACTGAAATATAGTTTGCAATAGTGCTGTTATGGATGAAAGGATAAGAGATGGAGACAGACTGGTACCTGGGGGTGGCTGAGCACGGTCCACGCTGCAGGAAGTAGGGAGACGAAACTGAATCCCTGCAAGGAGCAAGCAACACCAGTTATAGAGGGCAGAAGCAGGTATGGAACAGAATAATGCATACCTACTATGAATCATACCTACCAAAACTGACTCCAAAGCATCTAAAGCTCATTACAAATATTTATAGGTATGTTTTTTCTATGCTAACATAGTTGTTAAGTCAATCAGTCAGGGGAAAGAGAGAAACACAGATATGCTAGATATGCAGTGTTAGAAATGGGTCACAGAAATGTATTTTTCTTAATATTGAATGTACAGAGTTTGTGAGCCAACTTTAAAGGAACTGCACATTACCAGTACAAATTTAATATAAATGATTTATATTTGAAGTCATATTTTTACAAACTTCAACAGTGCTACAGGTGTCTTCATCAGCTAAGAAATCAGGAAAATATGCTTATTGCTGATATGCTCATTATCCAGCATTAGTTGTGTTTCTGTCTCAAAATGTAAACATAGTATGGTACTGACAAAAGTTGCAACTTGATGGGCAATGCTCACACGCAACTATTCCCTCAAAAGTTTTCTTAACCTTGTTTGCCTGGAACATTTTAATCTGTTTTTCTTATACTAATGGTATCACAGTGAAAACAAGGGAGTGGCAAGAAATGACCCAAAATGGAATATTACCAAATTAATGCCAAAGTTGCTGAGAATTTTGCCCATCCGCATTAACTGAATACTTTGCCCGTGTATCATGATCTAAAGATCAATCCATACTTATCAGGCTGGGCTGAATTGGTAAGTCAGTAATGCACCAATAAAGACAACATGAGATAACATGCATCATCTGAATCTGAGAACAGACAGCTACACTTCTTCATAATGTATACAGGTATAAGACAAAGAGCAGAAATCATCAAAACATTAGTATGAAAGTCAAGTAAAATTTGGAATTGCTGGATTTACTGAAATTGATCTATTTAATTCCAATAAATCATCTATTATTGATATTCAAAATAGAAGGATAATTTACTTTTACTATCAGTGAAAAATATAAAAAGAAAATTTCAGTGTTGAGATATTTAATTTAAGTTTTTCAGCAGCACAATGATATCTCCTGACAGCATACTGTAATATTCTGAGTAGAAAGTCAACAAAAAAAGTCACGTACAGACAAAAACTGAGAAGAAGAGACAGAGACAGTCATTATAACAGACTACTGAATTAGCCACTCCATATGTGGAAGGAAATGCCACAAACATGAATTTGAATTGGAACATGTAAGTCTCTGTCAAGTGGCTCTTTTTTTCATTGTTGTTGTTATTGTTTTTTTTTTTATAGATCTAACAGAAAATAGGTTTAGACAGTAGGAACACAGACAATTAGACGAAACGGGCAGAGATACCCAGACAAAGAACATGTTTTTAAACTGGAAAACAACACATTCTATTCTTTTTTTCTTTTCTGGACTACAACAATTTAATATGTTGAAAATAGTCACATGCTGTATTACGTATTCCCAAATTTTAAATCATATACGTATGGTTATGACAACGCCACTGAAAGTCAGTTTACTGCCTTTAAATCTCTTTATATTTGGTTGTATGAGATTAAGTCACACTTTATATAAAGTGCAAGTACAGTCCTTGACTTATAATATACAGTAATTATAATAATTATAGGAAAATGTGTTTATAATTACATCTCATGTTCACATTTTGCCCTAAAGGTATGTAGTTGAGTTGCAGTTCCTATAAAACTATAGTACTTTATGTAAAGTGTGACCTAATATCATTTCATAATAGTTTTTGAGCAGAGAATATTTAACAGACCTTCAATCGTGCTTTTTCAAAAAGACCACTCAAACCTTTTGCTCCTTTGTGATCAAGACTTAAATTTCAGAAAAATCGTTGCAAAAGTTCTGACAGTCTCTCCTCTCCATCCGTCTCCCTCCATTTGTGCCAGGCTGTCCTTGCCATAGTTGTGGACTCAGACTGGCAAAGAGGCTGCTCATACTCAGGTCAGGGTGGGTTGTGGCTCAATGATGTGCAATGACTTTACGAACTGCTTTCATGAGCATGGGGGCTGAAGATGTAACAACGTGAATGTGAAGTCTCAGTAAACGCCTTGTTTGTTAAACTCAGTATTTATTCATTCTAAAAACAATTTTACGATCTAGCTTCAATCCATCCTTGCGAGAGTACTGGGAAAATGACATATTACTTTTATCTGACTAAATATATTGCAAGATCCTTAGTAGTTTAAAGGCTAAAAATCACAGCCTACAATTGCCTAAAGTATCTCACTCCTTAACAACTTTGTATAGTTCAAAGCATTGTTTCTATTTTACAATATTGCATATGTGTAAGCTTTTTTACAAAGCCCATGTAGTGTGTATATCACCAGTCATAGTCAGAACATCTTTAATGCAAAAAAAGCCTTAAAAACCCTATATAGATGATTACTGTAGATCCTGAATTGCATCATTAAAAATGTATACTCAGTGATTGACACCACTATTAATTGTTAACCAGTACTTACTTGCGTGCTGAAAAAGTGTGAAGTGTCTCCTGAACATTTTTGTTCAAAATAATTCCCTCCTATTTTCCAAAATATTTAATGTTCTCATCTAAATGCCATTTCTTTAGTGTGTGCTCAAAAGACACACATTTTCATAGGCTAAATAAATTATTTGTTAAGTGAAAAAACACTGCTTTAAAAGAAAGAGCACTGTATAAGAGGAATTTATTCTTTTTCCTACCAATGTTGCTAAACCTGGCTCAACTATTGTAAAGGCCAAGGATCGAGCTTGAGCATGGCAGTGGTGGATTTTAAAGATGGTCAAGTGGATGGATTGATTAATGGATGGATGAATTAATTCAATAAGTATGGGTGATTTGACAGTGGACAACTAGCAGGATTTAAGGGTGTGTATTGGTCAATAATCCCAGCTGATTCTGCTGGATTTCCAAAATTTAAAAAGTTGGTAGTTGTAGTTGTAGCCCTTTTTTTGAGAGCTGTACAGTAAACAAACATGTTGTTTATAGCCACATACATATATACATACAGTGGTGATGCCCCCATGGATGCAAGGTGGATTAACCTTTTATGTATGATATATCACAACAAACCAATACAAATCAATTGCCTCTAAGTATCATTTCAACAAACCCTCTTGTCATTTTCCTTTACTCCATTGACAAAGTAGTGTTTGGCATCCCAAATAAATGCACCAAAAAGCAAATATTTTCCAAAACTTAAGATTAAAATTAAAAGTAACTTAAACAAAAGACCCACAGCGGGCCCAAGAGGCTTGATATTCATCATGAAAGTGTGAACAAAGAACTTCTGAAGCCATTCTTCTATTGTTAAAGTCTTACGAGAAGAGAGTTTCAAAAGAGAACAGTTTGTCTTGATTGTGGCAGTAGAGTAAAAGCCAACTGCCTGTTAAATTAAAATATCTTGTATATGCAAAGAAGACGTATTGGTTGGAGACTATATATGCTCTCTCCCTAATGTAAAGAATTTGACTAGAAAAGATGTTGCTTCACAAAAAGCATTTGTCATTTATGGACCTGAATTTCAACATAATTTTTAATATCTTTAATATATGCCTCTGGACCAGAGCATTGGACAGACTGAACGACTGACAGATAGATGGACATGACCATCTAAGACCTCGACTGAAAATGGTGCCATTCAGATAACTTTGTTACTGTCCAACAATGGCTTTCCCAAACTTTGCCGCCAAATATAAATATTTCATAATGATTATTGGAATAACATTTTAGCCCACACAATATAGTTTTTTTTTTCTTCTTTTTTTAGAGAATTGCATTCAAGACCATGTAAAATCATTTATGAAACCAATAGCAAGTGCTGTTTACAGTATAATACTTTACCTACCAAGTAAATTCTCACTATACTATGTAGAATTTGTGTAGATTGCAATCATGTGATTGTGTTTACTATCCACTCAATCAGCCACCACCTACTAAATCATCCAAGTCTCTATTTCACACCACAGGGACTACATGAATACAAACCTGAGTTTTCAGATACATGTTTTTGTTGTGGCATAGAGGATGGCTTGTTTTTTGCATTGCACTTGGTCATGTACAAAACTTAATACTTTCTGGTAAGACGTCTTTAATATCATAATAAAACTTTCAGGATTTAACTTCCTATTGGATCTGCAATTTGCTTATTGGGGAATCTTACAACTATTAGTGCACATTCAAGAAACTTTGAAAAAAGTTTTTAGAAATAGTTTTATGCGTTATCAGGAGGAGTATAGCAATGACATGGATGTCTGATTCCCATCTCATTAAAGTTAGATGGGTTTTGCAAATGAATAATTGCATTATACTCTATAGAGAAAAGAGCCCATACTCAGAAATTAATGCAACACCTTTCTAAAGATATGACAACTCTATGTGACCTATATGGACACGTTGCCCACACTTGTATCAGTCATTTGAATTCATTATTTATCTATTTATCTTACGGCTGTCAAAGTAAACACGTTAATGGAACAGCGTTATTTTTTTTTAACACGCGATTAACGCACACATGTTCTGTTTGATCCTTGTTCCGGCCTGTAGTTTGGAAATAAGGAAGAGATGCAGCAGTAATGTTTTGGATAACAATCAGAAATTGTTAAAGAAAAGGGGCAAATTCAGTTCCAAAGCCCTGCCAGATATTCTATCCACAAGACCAAAGTTATTTGCATTACGGAGTCCGTCGAGTCTCAAATACCAGTCGCTGGCCAAGAAGCTGATACAGAGAGACCTCCTCCTGTTTGTCTGATTTACTAAATGTTTGCATCTGTAAAAACGTGTGCAAACATGACATCACCCGCAAAAAAGTTTGCAAGCGGATCTTCTAACGCAGCGTACTGAGGCTTGTGTCTTTCAAATGTGCAAGATAATACGCGCTGTCCATTTAGTATGTTTGCCTTAATGAATATGTAATATGGGGCGTTTCAACCCCAGTGTGCAAAATATAGGGAGGAGAAAATGCAAATATGTTAATTTAACACTCATTGAGATTAACCATACTCGAAGGTTTGCTGACGGTAACCGCGCCTATAAATAACACGTTTGAAGGGCAGGTTTGCACCGGCTGTGCACTGTTACTGTGGAGAGGAGGAGACCGAGATACAATGACATAACGCAGAGAACAGGTTTTTTCCACCTGTGTTAATATTTTTGGTTTTACTAACAACATTGACATTGTCACACGCTCTCACACAGAGAGAGAGAGAGAGAGATGCATAAAGCAAGCATATATATCCAGCATATGTATCCACTCCCATGTTAATAAGACTTGAAAATATCCCTTTTAAGGTGCATTTAGAAAAAAAATAAAAATGTGCTATTAATTTGGATTAATTCGCAGTTATCTCATGACAATCATGCAATTAATTGCAATTAAATATTTTAATCGATTGACAGCCCTAATTTATTTTTATTTTTCAATTTGAATTGACTACTGCCTACTCCTTTTGAGCAAGTTCCTCTCACTTTGTATGTGGGTGGGATAGGGAGGGGTTGATGTTCAAGAGTACATTTAATTGAAATCTTTGTCAAAATCACAACTTCTGAAAGAAACTAACTTTGCTACTAATCTGCAAATGTGTTTAACAACTGTGGCTCGTTCACAATGATGATATTATCTAAAAGCAGCATTGATTTGTGGTGGTTTGTAGAACAAAGCTGTTATGGTGGTCATAACCTGCCTTGCTGCATGCCAGGATATTTTAAAAAACACAGTAATGTGTGCTGAATTTATTCCACTCTGTACGCTTAAAGAAAATGTATAAAATGGTTAAAGCAAGATGGTGAATTGTTACTAATACCAATGAATTTGAACTGAACTGTAATATAACATAAAAAAAGAAAAATAGTTTTATGGAATTTGCAAACGGCTTCATGCATATCTGTTAAGTTATGTTCCAGTTGCACAGACAATATTTTAAATGGAACAATATTCTTGTACCTCACTCTGTTCAAATTCAATAGATATTGTATATGTAAATGGCAATGTGCTAACACAAGGCCAACATGTGTGTTAGTAGCCTACAGTTTTTTGTTCTTTTGGTTTGTTTAACTTATCATCCAGTAATAGTACATAATCATGGAGATTCCACTGGATTCAGTGTGAAAACAGATGAAAACATTAAAATGTAATATACATACTTAGTGAGAGTATGAAAAGCATCTTCAACTTATGATATATCTTATTTCTACCATGTGGAAAATGTTTATGAGTCAGACAAAATGAATGAAAAAATGTATTACAACATATAAAAAAAGATACAATAAAGCGTTTCCCTACCAGACCTACCGTACTCTCTACGCCCCCCTGCTAAGCTACGGACGCCTAAAATTGGGGGGGAAAGAAAAAGAAAAAAATAACAAACAAAAATATGATAGCTTAGTAAGCAATGCATAGAGAGGGTCAAAGTAAAGACACTGTGGCTGGCCCATGCTGTGTATTTCTGGTGTGTTAAAATGTGTGGACAATTCACTATGGATACAAAAAATGCAGTTTATCAGTTTCATTTTTGGATGCCATTGTAAAGCTATGACCCCCATTTTGTGATTTGAATTATCATAAACATAAACATCATGAACATTTTAATCCAATCTTTTATATCAATTTATGAAAAATACATAAGGCCAATAAAAGTTATAAATGAAAGTTCACAAGAAACACCACAACAAGCAAAAAATTAAATAAAAATAGAAACAAAAGTATCACATACTTGTTTCATTCTTTTAACAAAATCAGCATAAGCTAACAAATGCAGGCTTAACTATGGTATTCAAAAGGATGCTTTTTAACTTTGACAAAATCTGATTCACTAAACAATGCAGTCTGAGATCCCTGAAAATTGCAACATGATTGATGCAAAACAGAGAAGCACGTTTTCTCCAAGAAACCTTGAATAAATGCAGGAAGAGCACACAGGGATAAAAAATGATTTATATTCAAGCAGTATTACAGGTTCAGGTGAGATCAGATTCCATCCAAAAACCTTTGTCCAAATAACTGGACATCACAGCGTTGGCACAGTTATTTCATCAGATCTCTGGATGACTAAATGTAAACAAAAACCCATGGGGTAAATGACTACATAACATATTAGATAGACAATTCAGATTCCTTACAAATAATTATATATTTCATTACACAAAATATGGATGCATGGTTACAAAATAATTGTAAATACCCTTTGTCTTTTTCTCCTCGAGTCTTTGTTAAATATATATCTTTCATGTATTTTTTGAAAATAAGATTAATCATTATCTGTATTTCTGCTACATTTCAACTTATTTTAAGGGAAAGGTAATTTCTTTGGGCTAAATGATGACATTGTGAATGAAACACTGGACTAAACTTATTTATAGTGATGGGTGAGTTTCCCTGGCATCAATTGGTCACAAAGATTTGGACTTCAATTGGATATGAATTAGAAGAAATGTTAAGCATTTGTACAGCATTTCAATTATATTATCACTAATATCATATTAGGTTTTGTTTTCAAATTGCCATCATCAGTAAATAAATTGTCAATGTATGATGCACGTATGATTGTGATTTTTTTCTTGCATATAATGTCACAAAGCACATTGATGCTACTAAGCAGGAATCTCAGGAATCTCACAGACAAACCCCTTTTAGTCTACTACTGAAATAGTAGACCAAAATTGGTTAATGTGTAGGATACAACTAAGGCAGCACTAAAACAACCTTTTTAATGTTGCCCGTGGCTCATGCAAAAATAACTAAATAAATAAAATAGCCACCAATAGTTCCGGAAAACACCATTCCATTTCCAGCATTGATGACTTCCACGAAGGCATAACATTAACACCTTATTTATATATCTGCAAATATTTAGATGACATAAAAATATAATAGAGAACAAAGCACTTGCATAGAATGAATGAATGTAGATTGGAGACATCATGATTGGCCAGTCTTCAGCACCTTTTAATTAGTTTGCATTCCCCAAACAATGGGAAAATATGTAAGTAAGGAATGCCCCTGCAGTCCCCTCTTATGTAGTCATTCAAAAAGCAAAAATATGAATACAGGCCTTTCCAAAGTTTTTTTTTTCCATATATATTGTCTATGTACTTATATATTAAAATGATTATAGGCTAAATGTTGTCACAGTCGTATGCCTTCACTGAAATCATTTATGATTTATATTAACCCAGCCTTTGGCTGATCTGTAATGAAAAACTCAACGCTTTAGGTAATAGGTTAAGATCTTTTTTGAAATGAATGTCCTGTATTGCAAATGTTGTGAATGGCATCAATGAATTTGAGCTTATTCCTGACCCACTATTCTTTGTACAAAACCCTCAAGTTCAGAGTTATGGAGTTGCTGCCAAACATTAACAGCAAAACATGCCTTGATATTGTGTTCCTCATAACACATATATTAGATTTTCAAGGCTAATGAATCCTTTAGCTAGTAAGGATTTAAGGTCAGGTTTAATGAGTTACTGTAACAGGTGTGTAGGGTGGAGCTACTGCAATGACTCAAAAGGAAATGTCTGCCTTTTTTCTTTTGTGGCTACAACTTTAATTCTGATATTACCTCTGGTACAACCATGCCACCTTTTCTGTAAGTAATGTCATTTGGTTGTGCAAAAGGGGAAGAAGATCCACTCTCTTTATAAAGTGAGAGATATTGCCTCTCCTTTATCAATAGTCCTTTTTGAAAGGTTCACATTTCAGTCAGGGGTCTGACACATACACAGCTTCCCTTGGTCCTGTGCTGCACTGATCATCCAGAGATAAGTGCTGTCAAACTTCAAGATGTTTGTTGTTTGCCTCAGTTCCATGGGCCTCAGTATTACCTTTGGTACACCATGTCAGTACAATGGGACAATGGAGCAGATGAGTGGTTGAGGGGAATGGCAGTGTCTAGTGAGCAACTTTTATTTTAAGACAAAAGTAGTAACAGACAAAATGAGCAATTTGCCAAATATAGCAGATGATTGAGGGCTCCCACCCATTAAGGTTTGACAGGAGCCCAGCTAAGCCATCACTAGTGAGGCGGTGTTAGTACATTCACTGGTACCATACTGCACCTCTGGGGACATGTCGGAGAGGTAGAGGCCCTCAGCGGCTCTGATTGTCTACATATAGGGACCAATGTTTTTCTGTTATCTTTCAGCAGTGATGAACCACCCCAGCAAGAAAAAATCCCCCAATACTAAAGATATGTGGCATTTAAATAAGGTGAATAGGGTGGAATATAGTCCAAAATCAGAATTTGTAAGACCATTTCTTCTAAAAAAAAATAAAAACGAACACATAGTTGAGACACTTAAGCAAACATTAAAGAACCTGTAGTCACCACTGCAAGAAAAACAAAAGGCAAAACACTGGCACAATCAACTTCCATGTGGGGTGCACAGTTGGGTGATGAACATGATGAAAAAATGGAGACAGACCTAGAAGACTGGACAAAAAAGTGCTGTGTTTGGTTTAGAACCACAGTTACTACTAAAACCCCTCTCAGCGCTGTCAGAACACAGTATGTTTATAACTGCAAACAGTACAAGTATTGAATATAAGTTTCTCTATATACAAAATGGTACATTTATATACATATACATAGTTCGGACATATATGCAGTTTGTGCTGGAATAAACTGAAGCTGATACATTCATACTAAATGATCACTGTAAACCCCCTTTTACTGTTTTCCTCTCCACATGCTGTTAGACTTTGAAGTCAGTCCCAAATGATTAATCGTGAACATTTTTAGCCAGGGACTAAATCCGCAAAGCCATGAGACAGTGTCATCCATACAGTATTCCAGAGGATTAGGCTTCTACAAAAATGTTTTTTATAGGGGTTGTAATAGGTTGCTGTCATCCACTGTTTTTTTAATCATTACAGTTAGTACTTAATATTATGTGGTTCACCAGCTCCCCAGTGAAAAAAATCTTTGTAAGTAATTTTCAAACTGCCCATTTCATCTGGAACTGGCTACAAAATGGATGAAACAAAGGCCATGGCAAAGGAATGCTTTGATTTGAATAACTAAAAAGTAAATAATATATCAATATATTCATAAATGATGTATTCATCTTTGATGCGTTCATTAAAAAACTAGGGTTTATAAAGTTATTCACAGTATTTTTTCAGTATACTCAGGTGCTTAAGAGAATGTTTCTACATGACGAGAAACTGGAATGAACATGAGCTATTCAAATTCATGTGCAGAGACAGACCAACTTATGTCTCACCTCACAATGGCTCATTTTAAAAAAATGTTATCATTAAATTACCTTCAGATTTCCAATCATCTTTACTTGAATTGACTGATGGTTGGGTATTTAAGACAGCAGAGGAAATATGATGCTGCACTCACTTGCTGCACAATATGATGTTGGCACTTGAGGATCCTTACATCAGCCACATTCTCTTTCACATTCTTATGTCACCTCATCCTGATGTAAAACAAAATCATTTTCTTCTATTTTATGGCTAAGCAAGACACTTGTTAAACGATTGCTTGAACAACATTGTAACCTGTTCAAGAGATGACAGACTCTGTGTCTGCATAGAGTAAAGGGACATCTAACAACAGCACTGCCTTGCCTTTCAGGTTTTTACCCTGGCTTCCTCATCTAAGTTTACTGTATGTGGAGAATGGGAATGATTAGAATGACATAGACAGATATGACATGGGCCCACTGGTGTACTTTCTGCTCCACAGTTCTAGACTGGCGCTTCTGTGACCACCTGTGTGGCCACTTGTGTCCTGCTGCTTATGGAACTTTTTAGTTTTGTTTATCTCCCATGGGAAGTCCTCTATTGGAAGTGGGCTGGCAGGGCTGCCTGAACCCTCTGGTGTGCTCTCCGGGGTGCCCTCTATAATTTCAATTCGGGGTGGGTCCATCAAATCCATGATGCTGAAGGGTGCCGGTTCTGGTTGGCACATCACTGACTTGTCCTCTGTGTTCTGTCGAACTGACCAGCTTGAGCCTGCTTGAATTCCTATGGATACCCTGTCATCTGTTTGTGTGGTGCTGTCGCTGCAAGGCTCCCGGCACAAAGTCCACATGTTGTAGCACTGAGTAAAGTTGAAGAAGTTGCTGTTGAAAGTCTTCAATTCCCCACAGACATCTCTGCGCAGCTCTGCTAGCTCATAGCGCATTGCTGAGATTTCATCTTTCCACTGCAGGTTGAAGGCAGCAACCATGTTTGCAGACTCTTTAAAGGCCTGAATGGCCTGAGGGACTGGTGGCTCAGAGGCTATGGGTGAGGCAGAGGGGACCCTGTATGAAGGTGGGGATGCCGGTGGGACAGAAATGGCTGTTACAGTGGAGCTAGTACTGTGCTGGCTGCGAGCAGCCGCTGTCTCTCTCTCCAGCCTCTCTAGCTCCACATAGGCAGAGGAGCTGGCACCGTCATCATCCTCTATCATGTCGTCATTTAGTAAAGAGGTCCCATCCACAACATCATATCCCTCTGGAAGAAAGATTTGAATATGCAAACAGAAGGACATTCAAAGTGAAAGGAACAGCTGGAGTGTGATTTTATTTGGATTCTGAACTAGAAAATACACATATCTACGGAAAACATACAGTATGTGAGTAGTGAGTCATTCCAAAGATCAGACCCAGTGATTCCCCAGTTGGTATTCAAGATTTAAGGGTTTAATCAGGGACTGATGCTCTGTACAGATGTGAGCAGGCCTGCTCTTGAACCAAGAAGTAACTGAGTAGTGTCAAAATCATCTGTCCATTTTTATCCATATCTACATATATTGTTGGTGGCGTTTCTTATCATCAGTAAAGATTTCAAAGTTGTAAAGCTTTTTATCTTCACTTTAGGTTTCTGTGGTGCTCAAGTATAGCTTTCTCTGAAAAATCCAATATAGCTTAGGGGGTCAGCTCCAAGTAATGGGGCTAATTCATGTCAGTGCCTGTACAAAATTTACAGTATCTTTCTAAAGTAGGTTCTTAAGTGCCTTGACTTAACTTAGACAGTTATGATTGCCATTGAACTCACATACTGTAGGCTTTTCACAATGTTTTTACACTGCCTTCTCAGTCATCTCAAGGTACATCAAGCTTCTTTCCATCTTTTCACTGCACAGCACAGTAAAGAATGGAATTACACATGAAATACATCAACCATTATCAAATCATGAATCAATTTTCTGAGAACCCTTTTCTCAATACATGTTTCAAATACAATGTTTCTCATTGAAATTTGTGCCATTTTGTGCAAAAGAAAAGATGTAAAGGGAGTAGAAGATTCAAAACCCACTGGGTCAAGAAGCAGATATGAACCCTATTGAACATATCAGGTCCAAGGTGGCTGATTAGACCATGTGGAGTAAGTAACCTGGTGAGGGTTCCCCCTTCAGGGCTGCACCAGGGAGAGGCTGCAATCCCACAGTCAAAGACAGCTGACAGACTCAATGCCAAGGGTTAGACTTAGCCACATGTGGCCTTTTACAAGAAGCCAAATTTTCATAGAAAGAAAAAATAAAGTTCACACATGTACAGCAGACAAATGCTGCTCTCACAGATGATTGGAGACAGTGGCAATGCGATAACATTCAGTGCTATTTTATGGTTGCGATATGAAAACATTCCGCAGTTTGGGAAGTACATCTCTCATACATTTACACTTACAAGGTGGTCTAAGCACACTTAAAATAGAGACATGGTAAACAACTCACAAAAGCCAGCATAACGTTCATCACTGTTATCAATATTCAGCAGTATCGCGGTTTTAAGAAGTCAGATCATCTGAGTTATTGTGAGTTGTTTGTGACCGTGTTTGCTGCTCAGGATAACATAACGAGATACTTCTACCAGCTATATATATATATGTATATGTATATATAAACTCTATGTATCTATTTTTTACTGAGAAGGCAGTGCAAAAACACACATATACATAGATATATGTATGCGTGTCAACATTAAAATACCTGCAACAATCATCACTGATGCCTCCAGTTGTTCTTTCCCCCTGGTTATCCTTCAAGAGATGGATGGTCAAATGGAGAGGGGTTTGCTGCTCATCTGCCCTATGGAGCATCAAGGGATCCCTTCCCCACTCAAGGGCCCACTAGCCTCACACGGGGTTTGGTTCATAAGTCCCTTACAATTCAGTTATAACCTAGTTCTGTGTACTAACATAAAAACATGATTCCAGGAATCAATGTTTGTCCTAGCCAGGATAACTTACTTTACTTTTTTTAGGTCACTGTTCCCTCAGAACAGTGTAAAGAATACACCAAATATGAAATAATTACAGTATGGCTTTAATGGAAGGTGCCAGTACTGTGTATTACTAATCACCATCCAAGGAACCCTTCCTCTGAGTTGCCATAATGTACATATTGTAATTGACGCATTATGTCAATCTTCAAAATACAACTCCACAACATATTGAACAGTCGACTGCTTGTTTTAGCCCATATAGAGCTGACAGATTTGGAGAAGAGAGCTAAATGAGTTCAGCAAATAAGACGGTGGGATTGGAGAACACTCCTTTATCCTCAGTGCTTCTGTCACATCGAAGAAATCGTAGATGGAAACCCAATTGAAGATGAGAGGATTCCAAAAACAAAAGTCCAGATTGAACAAGAAAACAAAGCCCACAAAATAAGTAAAAGTGCAAATGTCTCCAATATTAAATTGACAGAAAAGTGTAGAAAAACAATAAAAATCCAGGTTATAATATTTAAAAATGCACATAATTAAAGAAAAATGTTTCAATAGGGTTCATAGCTTTACTCTTGCAGGCAAACACCAAATGCACTTAGTGAGGGAGTTACCGCAAAGGCTCTGCTTGCACAAAGAACTTGAAATGTTAATTTTAGGGACATATTGCTAATACTGTGTTGCACAAAGCCTTGAGATTTTTGCATGTTGTATTTAAAAAGCAGCATGTAGTACAAATAACAATACCAGAGCCCAGAAAATCTTTGTAAAAACTGTTACGAGACTTTCAGTCCACTGTCGAACAGTAATTGTAGCTAATAATGAATATAACCATTAAGTTAGCTCAACTGGAAACTTGCAGTTGAAAGAGAAATTGATTAAGAAACTTGAGGAAGTCCTGGTATAAAATTTACATAACATTAATTAGTTATTTGGACTGAAACCGCTGCTCATAAGGTAGAGTTTCATGCAACACAATACAGCAATACTGCAATTATATAAAGATTGTTCTTTAAAAATCTATGAATATCAGTAATACATAGAGTTCCTTTGTGCAACCAGCACATGTGTGTGTTTTAGTCTCTAGAGCTTGTTGACTTACCTTAAATTGGTTACAAGATTTTGTTTTTAAATTGTATATATTCAATTACAAGGTAAAAGCATATGCTAATGTACTGGTGCAACAGAACAGGGGGAGGACAGACGGAAGGTTTGTCCAGTGTGTCCTCTCAGCACAAATATGTCGACAACCTACCGCTCCCCTACCCCTGGCCCGTTGCCTTCTCCACCCCTCCCTAAGACTCACACGCTTCTCACAACACATATATAACACCACAGTTTCACATGCTCAGGGTAGGGCCCGTTCCTCTTAGGCATGCCATGTAATGTGGCTGTGTTATTGTGTACCATGGGCGTGTGTTGCCATCTGAGTGTTTAAAATGTGGCCCTCCCACCCATTTCCTAGTATACAGCGTGGCAACACCACAAGTGACCAACCAGAAGCTTGGCTAATGATGCATGAATCGTGCAAAGTAACACACAAGCAAATCCATCTAAACAATTGGGAGTATGCAGAGGCAAAAACACACGCACACCATAGCTTCCAAAGAAAATAAGTGGAATCATTCAGCCCGGCATCTCTGAAGCTCAAGGGTTCCCCACTGTACATATGTAGGTATGTCAAGTTTGTGCGCATGTATAGGATGTATGAGGATATGTAGTTTAAGCCCTCTCTCATTTAGGGGGGGAATTGTTTTACCTGTTGTGGATCTGAGAGTTGAAGTGACAGTGGAGGATGTCATTGAAGGCAAGCAGTCGTCATCTTGGGAATAACCAGCCTGTATTGCACGGAGGTAACTGTGGCTTCGTGTGCGGAACGAACCAGGCAGGTCCAAGGCCTCCATGGCCTGGGATTCTACTTCACTAAAAACGGACTCGCAAACTGACTCAAACTGGCCATTGATCTCAGTCTCACTCACCTGAGAGACAAAAACAGGAATAGCAGTCCTTAATTTTTCCTCTTCCTTTCTCTTTCTCACTTTGATTCTTCCCCTTTGCACAGCAAATATGAAGGAGTGTTAGCATAAGGAAATGCCACTGTCAATTCCGACCTTAAACTGAATGAATGTCAAAATCAAATGGAAAATAGGGTAGATCACAATAAAAAACAGTCAGAAGAAATTTCACTTTTTGTTATACAGCATTCAATTTACCACAAACCCAAAAACAAAGATGTACTATACTGTATACTGCAAGTTACTTCACTGTAAAAGGCTAAACATACTTGTAGCTCTGCTAAGTGTCTTAGACATATATTCAAAATGATTCTGACACTAGATGAATTGATTTGTTGATAACAAGATCATGCGACAATATCAGGACACTGTAAAAAGGAGCTATTTGCCCTATTTTCTTCTATCCTGTTCTGTCTTATTCTCAGATCCCAGTCTAATACTGTAAGCTGTGTATACGTATGTGTACTTATCTAAGTTAGCCACAATCAATATATTTAATTGCCTTAAAACAACAATCTGTGTAGAAGAATAATATTACATGAACATAATCTTGCCTTTGTTACATTACTCAAATGTTTAATATTTAAAATGATATTACAAAGCTCAGTAATAAAATTAGTGATAAAATTATTAAACTGGGTGGTAGCATTTGCATGATTATGCTGATTGTATAACCCTTCTTTTGACAAAAACTCTCTTTTTTCTCTTACTCCTTTTCCATATGGAGGCTTTGTTGCTGTGTCACAAATCTGTAGGTAGCAACCATGTCTTGTGCCACCATGGAGGTCCAAAACAGACTTGCTCAATTGATCCAACTGTATAGATTCATAGCAGGGTATAAAGCGGGAGATACTTGAAAAGGTTGGTGTGTGATGTGTGGTTAGACATTGAAGTGTTTTGTCTCTAACTCTGCTAATAAATATGAGTTGCAGTCTGAAAAATATCAGCTTACTTAACCAAACAGCTGCTTTTGGCATTGATAGCTAACTAATTGTATTGCCCATTGTGTTGTATTGTATTATGAATTGTGTGGTCTATTCCTATTATCCTTGGGCCAAATTAGGATACACACTCTCTAATGTGAAACTGATATCTCTGTTTCCCAATTATGTACAATTTCACATTATTTCAAAGCAAGAAACCCTTCAATCAACAAACTGTACACAACATTAAACTGTGTCTGTAGCTTATTCAGAGGTAGGCTATTAATTTAAGTATCAGTTCCATGTCCAAAACAGCACAAATTAGTTATGCCTATTGACCTCAGCTGGGACAGCCAAGACTACTATGTCTACAAAAACAAATACAGCTACTTGATATGGAACTACATATTATTATAAGCTCTTCTTCATGTATCCGGGTGTTGCCTCCGTGCGATGTATGTGTTTGCGACTCACCTGGCTGACGCAGCTAGCCTGACTGAGGGTGCTGACAGCGCGCATGTAGCTCTGGTTGCGAGAGCGGAAAGGTGGGGGATGAAAGGTGGCAGGGTCCAGCGTGACACTAGGGTGGGGCCGCATATCTCTTTCTCTGGTTTGCAAGTGGTAGCCCTGGCTGAACAAGGACAAGGGGTAGGGATAGACACGAATGCATAGTTCAAAAGCCACACAAGGAACATCACTGGATGATACTTAATGGATCTATGCATTATCATTATCATTATCATGTGTGGGCATAGCCTGCTGTCTTCTAATTCACGATTGAGTATAACTCTCCAAAATGAATATCAGCCACTTGAATGACTCATCTCTTCAAGAAACAGTCTGAACTGTCAACATAGAACATTTTTAATGGTTTGAGTTGTTAGCTTCTAGTCTCCTATGAGAAAACAGTAACTCTTCTATCCCCAAACTATAGAGAGCATGTGTGCGGCTCGTCTCTGGCTCTTGTGAGTGAAACAATGAGGGCTAGAAGCAGCAATAATAGGAGATTATTACATTCTCCACCAGAGGCTAGAGGGCTGATTTGTTTGTGGACAAAAGCAGGAGTGATCAGAACCCCACTGAGATGATAGAAACAAAAATAGCACTGAACACTGAAGAGATGACGGATGCATGACGCCTCCCCAGGTTCACAGAATTTGGCTTTGTGAAAGCTGCACTGCCAGAAAACAAACAGCTACAGAGAACAATAAGCTGAGTAAACACATGCTAAGCAACAATAAGCTTAGTAGGAATGTGAAGGTAAGGCAGTAGCATCCTTGGGGTCACTATACACTATGTGGGCTCCCACAAATTACCAAAGATATATGAGTAAGAAGTGATAAAGTAAAGTTAGTGGACCCCAAGAAGTCACATTTCTTTTTAATAGTTTAGGAGCCGTTGATCTACAGTCTAAGTTCTTATATTGTAAGGCTGCAAGGCATCTGAATAATTAATCCCATTTGTTTCACACACTTCTTGACCAGTATAACATTTTGCAACACGTTACTTGTATATCAGTAATGATTATTATTGTCAGTAAGTACTATCTACCCCATTTAAATTATTTATAGTAGATAAAAACATTAGAAACACCTCTAATACACTTCAACAGCACTACAACATACAGCTTCCCAAACAACCATAAAGTTGGTGCAAGACCTCTCTAAAATAGATTCAACAACAACTCAGCCTTGTAACCTTCATGAAGGTAGGATTTATTGCAAGGCTGTAGTATTAAACTGCATTCGTTTTAGCAAGGTGTACCTAATAAACTGGCAACTGCCTGTATTTTCAGGATTGTTTTTTTTAATGCAAAAAAAAAAAAACTGTAGGAAATGTACTCAACTGAGTTCCACACTTTGGTGTATGACTGATCAAACACATCTCTCCCACCTGAGGTTTCTGATCATAGAGTCAGTAAATTCAGCATATGTCCTTCCATGCATCAGCATTTCCCCCATCCAGTAACCCTCCTCTCTCAAGTCTGACATTGTTTGAATGTGACATTTTTGCTACAGACTTGTCAACAACACAGATAAGATGAGGCATATTGCTTGGGTAAGATGTTGGGCAAATATTGAACTAGCAGACAAAAAAGGTCACAAACAATAAAACCCATTTGGCACTGTGGCACACAGCAGAACACTGCCTGATCTCATGAAACAGTCAGTGGACTGAATACTTAGCCATCAGCACACAAGAAAGTTGACAATGTGATTATAAAACAAGCTGACAAGTAAATACAGCCCAGCCTTTCAGTAACAACTTAATACAGTGGCCCATGCATGCATTAAATGATGTACAGAACAATGACAAAACTGATTTTATTTTGTTGCCAAGCAACTTCAGTTGGAATCACCAAATAATGTAAAACCACTTCAAATCTCTCAGTGACAGCCGAGCAAAACGCAGCATCAGCAAACAACAGTTTTGGTCGGACGGCATGTAGATAAAGCAGTGAGTCAGTGTTAGATGTTTCAGATTCATATCAGAACAAAAGGCAGAGGCTGTGAATGACTATTTGAAGTATGTTGTAAATAAAACAGTTATTGAAGGCAAGGTTTAGTATATATACAAACCAATTTGAAAGATCTTGTTTTTACAAAATAGTTTTTGTTTTAAAGACAGTTCACATTCAAGTCTTTCCCCAAAAGTTATTCCTTATACTACAGCTAATATTGATGCAGCATTGGTGTTGTCACTCACAAGTTTCAGACTATATGTTGTATGGCTTGAGGAGGTTAACACCTGCACCAGTGCCCTGGATGACAGCTCTTTCATCATCATTGTGTGTATCTGTATGCATGCATAAATGTGGGGCACTGTGAAGCTCAACCCTAGACTCATTTATAACTATATTTGTCAGTTATTAGAGCCAAACATCCCATTCATGTGTCTGGTCAGAGTTGAGAAGACACACTGCAACAAAATCCTAACCTTTGCCTGCCATATGTAACAATTCAAGAAAATAATGTACTTTTCAGCACACCCTCAGAGCATTCATTAGCCATTTAAAAACCAAACAAAACATTGCTTTCGCATGGACATATTGAGCTAGCCAGCCAGACCTACCTTTGGGAGTCAAAATGGGGTCTCTGCATGGCTGATTTGAGGACGAGAGCATCAGGCCTAATAGCTTTCTGTGGGGAAGTCTTGGGGCTGGTGTCAGAGTCACCACTTTCATCATCCACCTCTCCCATAGCTTTGACATAGCTACTGCTGCGCATCCGCCGACACGGGATTTCCTCATCCCTTTCACCTGGGTATCCACCCCACTCATCTTGGGGCACCTGTGGGAGATAACAAACCTGTTTTAAATGTATACACATACAAATAACCACAATGTCATAAGATATTACTTGTGCACTTGAGCAAGTATCTGTGGTGATTTGTTAAACGTTAAATGGTGGAGTACAGATGAAACAGAATGTTCTCCTTCTAAGAGACAAAATATCAGGTTTGTTCAGTGGACTATGCTAGTCATATTATTTGCAAGTACAATGGGACCTAATTAGCCAAATGAGCGTGAGAACTGTTTCAGACAATATTCAGATAAGCCCTTGCTGCTTTTTCCCTAAACAGAAAATTAAGCTGATTCACATCCCCTGTTTCAAGCTCCATCTCTGAGTCTGCAGTTTAAAATAAAACAAGCTCAATGTTAACCTTACTCTAACCATGAGAATTAGGATACAGTGAGTTTCTCCAAGCTCGCTTCTTATCTGCAACTATGGTAACACTCTCAAGAAAAATAATTTTTGACGTGTTGACATAATGGCTTGAACCAAAGAATGGCTACCAATCATATCTATGGATTCACAAGTTATGAGCAGTATTGGGGTTAAAGCTTTACATGCTATCATGTTAATGCAATCATATTACTTTGTGTAAAACAGGGTTCTTCAGTCATTACAGTAGCATATACATGGCTTTGTGGTTTAAAACATCTTAAAAACTTCAAGGTAGTAAAATCTGTTGATTTAAATACTTTTGATACTATTAATCAGCTTTTGAGATGTTGTGTTTTTTTAAGTTTCACTTTTATTAAAGCAAGACTTACTGTATATCAACCTCACTAATTACTAATTTTCCCTTATTAATGGTATAAATACAAGGGGATAATTCTGCATATTTTTTCCCATCCCCATTGCATAAGGCTCCAGGAGGACCATAAAGAAGCTGCCTCACTGTACTCTCTCCATGGTCCTGAAACAGATGGATGCAGTCTCTCTTTTGGTCTCTTTTGTCTCTTGTGCTGTGTCCAAAATCAGTTTGCTAGCTCATTCACATTCTACCATTTTATTTCATTGTCCCAAGGTATGTACGCAAATTTTCTGCCCACAATAATGGCAAATGTTGCAGACTATCATCTGCTGTACCTCAGTAAGGTGTTTATCACATAGATAACACTCGCTGGAGAGCAAGCTCACATGTATTTTCTGTTGGAGTTTTAATTAGTCCTAGATGATTGTTAGCTTTGTACCTGTGAAAATCAGATAAGCAGTTGGATACTCTGGATACTCTAATTGTTAACAATGTCAGCTCTTAAAAAAAAAAAAAGCATGGCCAGTGCAAGTGCCAGGTATGACAACCAGAGAAGATTGCCACTTTAGTGATAATATCTTTTAAAAATATATTGTTAGAATAAAACAGTAATGCTAAGATATAAAACATGAAATAAATTATATAAATCAATATATCTTGACAAAAATGTAGAAATTCAAAATCTGATGGGAGGGAAAAGCATATAAAACTTGCAAGTGCACTAAACCTAAATACTTCTGACATTGGCTATACACTGCTGTTCCTTGTTAATATTGAATACTTGCAGTTGGGTTGATTTATTAGTTTTTCATGGCCCTCGGAAATTCTGAATTGTGTCTTTGGCTGATTGATGGTTTTATCTCAGACTTTTCTCAACCACATCCATGTATGGTTGTCTTGATCTGCTTTTCCGAGATACATTAGTTACAGGCATTTCAATTATACAATATATGTGGTAATCATACAATTCAATATTTAGACACTATAACATTATATGTTACCATACAACAATCCAAGATAAATCGTAATATATGTAACTCCAGGGAATGTCTACATTCTTTTTCCAAGCAGTAATTAAACCTACAGTAAACTATATTGTTCAGTGTATATTTTTCACAGGCTTCATATAACAGCCAAATTGTGTGCTGAAGGTAATAAAAATGCAAAAAGAGTATATATACTATATAGTTTCAAGTTCAAATATTTGCAACAACTTTTGGGCCCTGTGATTTTAAACACAATAATTATTGACATCTTTTCAAAAGTTAATTTTTTTTAGTATCCTGATTAAATTAGTCATTTTGTAGGTTAGTGTACAACTGATTTGTCATGGTCATGAAATGTAATTTAAAAGCAGAATTGTGTATTCTATATTCTGCAGAATGTATACAGTACCAGTCCAAAGTTAAGAAAAACCTTCCCATTCACCGAAATAATGAAGTGTTTTCATTTTTCATTTGATTGGTGCTGTATGTGGCTTCCCTTTGTTGTAAAATTTAATTTGCACCTGAGATGTCAACATGTGACATTCAAGCTGGGTTGCTCAAAAGGTTTGTCATTGAATGACAACCATAAATTCACACAAAATTAGTGTACATCACCAGCACCCACGGGAGAGAGCGTATGAGAAAGACAGAATGAGTTGGACACATCAGATAATGATGACAAACAAGAATTTTGAAGCCTCTTTGGGGGAGAAAAAGAAAAAGGCAGGTAGATATTGAAGTATTTAACAATATACAATATTGTCATGTAATGTGAAAATAATTCAATATAACCCCAGTTTATTAAAAGCACGTCAATTTGCTGTTCTAAACACTTTTTGTCAGCTAAGAGATGTGGGCTTTACACTTCCGATAGCAGCAACAGTTTGCCTGGAATAAACACAAAAACTGGGTAACCACTGTTTATTAGCCTGACACTGGCTGTAAGTGCGTGGGGGAGTGTAAGTGAGGGCTCCGTCCCATCTGTACCCTTTCAACTAGTGGGTGGTAATAACAAGGAGGGCTGCATCCTGTGAGAGAATTTGTCAAGAGAGATAAATAAGTGGTGCTGTGGGTTATAAGCAGGACCCAAGCAACAAGGTTTATGTATGCATACATATGTTTTCCCTGGTTTCCACCAAGTGTCCAAATATCTTGGTGACTATTAAAGTTGAGCTCTGGATCAGAGACGAGACCGAGATTTTTACAGGTTAATTCAATCAAACTGTGCATTCAGTATAGATAATTTCATGGTCTGACAAATACTTATTTAAGTATTTCAACTGAATACTTCTATACACTATCAAAACCAATAATTTAGATATGTTGCATACTATTTTTCAAATGTCGTATGTCAGCATTTTAACAACTATATAACTTATAACTATAAAAATATTCACAGTGTACCCTTTCATTCATTAATGTTTAATATTATCCATGTTTTTGGTTTCAAGAAAGTTAAGCTTGTGCACAGGGTGAGATCTATCAGCACATTTCAAAAGAGCTCTAGCACTTTAAGTTCTAAGAAACTCAAAAACTACTTTACATCTGCAGGATCATCAAACTAGTTGAATGGGAAGAGTAAAATATACTTAAAGAATAGCAGTAATGTTGCAAATCCCAACATGGGCATACTTAATCCAAGTAAAAGATTATTAGAACTTCTGTCACACTCTTGGCAGTGATGCGGTTTGTGTATTTTTATGCTTGCACAGCTAAGGCTGCCAATCATACCCCTGAGGCCATGACTGTAACTTTTAAATGAGCTTTCTATCATTAATGGCACAGTATCTAATACAAAAAACATAAGAGCTCTTACTGGAATTAGTTTTGACTGACAGCCAAAGGAGCACAGCATTTGTTTAGACACTGCACCTTACAGTACATTCAATACAATGGAAAATATGATCAGAAAGTGCGAAAATAATCAATGTTCAAACAAGTAAATGATCACAGCCCTGACATTAGGGCATAAATAACTTTAACGCTTATGCTCTAATAACTGTAAACAGTGACTGTTCTTAACATTACAGCATCAGGATTAACATACTCATTAAGGGATTATGTGTTAATTACTGTACATACTATTATACTACTAATACTGTACTGCTACAGTTGTCAGCACATTAACAACTGTCTTTCGTGTACTGAAAGACAGTTGGACTTTGAATATTGTGATAAAGGTCAATGGTAAGGTACATCCAGTCTAACTGATTAATTACTTTCAATATCTTTTAATAGTCAAACTGAATACACTGTTTACAGTTGATCTCACCTGATTTTGCTGAGATTCAACTGTGATTAATATTGACTAATCAATTAAGTCATGTGATGTAAATCAATGCCCCTCACAGACACACACACACACACACACACACACACACACACACACACACACACACACACACACACACACACACACACACACACACACACTGTGGTTTCAGCTTCCAAATATGGCGATTTATGACAATAATGTGTCACACGCTGCTCCATATTGATCTGGCATCTAGTAGAAACAACACTGTGTCAGTGTGTGGTGCAGATGTAGCAGTTGTCCCACTGAACAGGGCAGTCTTAGCTCCTGAAACAACCTCAGGCGCAGGGTTGCCCCTAATGCTCTTCAACTTACTCACTTTACCTAATCATATAGCTTGCCTGTTCTAAGAAAAAGCTGAGTGGCTGATACCCCATTTTTTGAGTTTCTGTGCCACTCCTGTTCTCACTATCTGATCTTTTTAGCCCTTTGTCCCTTCAGTCTTTCCTTTAACACCCAATATCCTCTCTGACTTGACGGCCTGCCCTACAGCACTTGATGAAAGTAACAGTCATTTTTCCCCTCAATGGGAGGTGACAAATGGGGAAAAAGTAGAAAGATTTAACTACGCTATTAATATCATCCATAGCTTTCCACTGTCATTAATCTACTATATTTTACTCAGATGTTTCCCCAAGCGTTTCTGTAGTCAAGATGAAAAGGGATCTAAAGTATTTAGACCATATGCTGCGAGAAATCTCCTTTGAATCCAAAACAACTGAACTTCATTTGGGCAGGATGGCTGACTGCCACATTATGGAACGCTACATTTCAGTGTGTAGCACAGTGGGAAAATAAATGTTGGCCATTCAGTTTACAAAGTTCTGATATAAAGACCATTTTTGTGTTTCATCTGCTTAAAAAGAGACTTTCCAACTTAAGAAGGTAAGATGAAAATTAGCCGGACTGCTTACATCTTCCTTCAAAGACCTATCAGTAAAACCATCACGTACGCTAATCTGCTATGCATACATTTATCCTCTCCCACATGAGTGGAATAAAATGTAGCAATTGTCTGGAAACTAAATTAATCAGGCTTAAAGACAGCAATAAAGTAAAAGAATCATTTTCCTCCTAATGCACCACCATTGATCGTCTGGGGCTGTGGTTAACAAGGTAGCCATCACTCATGGAAACATTATGCTAGCTCATTAGAATTACCTTTGTTTTTGTGCTTATTTGATGCTACACCTTAAAGAACATGAGCTGCACCTCCAAGGCAGCTTGACAGGCAAACTACTTTAAACCATTATTAGTAGCTTAACACTGAGAATACTTTGTACAAAAATGCCCTTGGGATATATAGTGTCTTCTCACTGTAGAGAGGGATTTTGTAAGCCCATGGAGCAGATGCAAAACAGTGTCTAGGATAAAAATCACTGACCTGTAAGCAGCCGCAGAACAATCTCTTGACATTTATAACAATAAGTTTGAAAACCCCATAAAGAAATGCATGCTACTCCTATCCACAGTATGCCGGGTAGTGTCAGTGATAAGATATGGGATGTGTAACACTGAATGCAGTCCACAGAATACGGTTTTAACAGATTAGTCACCTACTCACAGCAATACTGTAATAAGCAGTCTCATGCAAATCAAGGGGATGTTAAACCTGCTTTGATAGGATTGTAAACTATTATCCAAATCTGTCTCTCTTACTTGAAGAATGTAGCTACTTAAACACACTCACATAGGTTGATTTGAGCATACAGTGCTGCACTCTCTAAGTACAGTGTAGCTTGCATGGTTAGGACCCAAGAGACATAATTTGTTTTAATGGCCACTGTGTATAATAGGGAGACCACCAGCCCAACCTTTGGAGGTATCACTGTGCTGTAGATACTCACACAGGAGACATCAATGAGAGGCAAAGTTCCTCCCGAGATAACTAAAGGAAAAGCACTTGCTGGCTACATTTCAGACAAGGAAAGGCAAGAGCATACACTGTGATTGATTGAATTCTTATGATTTATGTAATTCTGCAGAAACTGGATGTGCAATTTTGCCCCTACTGCACACACACTACTTTTTCTCACCTTCAAAACATGCCTCAAGTTCTTAAAACCAGGCCAAACCATTATTTATTTACACTTTGTTTACTCCGCTTCATGTTAAAGATTTCATGTTAAAATTAAATAAGTATTTTTCTTACACGTGATACCTGGCTAGAGCTAGAAATAATCAAATTAATAGTAAAGGGTAAACTTCAGAAAAATGGGGAAAAAGCATTACAAATGCAAAGTCGTGCTTGCATTACCTCATTGATATCAACTGTTTCAGTTATGTTTGACAGTCACTGGCTCATTCACATCCATGTGACTATCAGCTGACTAGTAACAGCCAATCATATTGGTGCAGATATGAAGCATGGCCATCATTATAACCTGACCACTTCTCACTTTTACTATTACCCATGTGCTGCTGTAGCTCATTCACTGCCCCAACTTCCTAATGTACTACATTGTTTGGTGTTGTTGTTTGAACTGTTTTTTTAAGGAGGGGATTAGCTATCCCAGCAGAGTTGTTGCTCCTTGAATTCCTTAAAAGCTTCCTCAAAAGAGCAGAGCCTTTTCCGCCAAATCTAACGGCATAATCATTTGCTATAAATAATCATTTCTCTGACTGAATTAGTCATGTATAAAAATCTGAGTGTTTCGTATGCATCTATATTATGTAAGTTTCTGTTGCCCTAATCCTGTACTAATTGTGAAGCATTTCCATAATCTTTGTGGTATCTGTGGAGCCTTATTTAGATCTTATGAATGATAGATTTATTATTTCTGCTCTGTTTCAGTCTGTTAACGTTTTCGTGATGATTCATACGATTTTTACAATAGTGTTTTTTAAACGTTTCAGTATTATTTTGGTTCACATAAGCATCACCCTGCAACAGGACTGCGTTAGCTCAGGAGCCTAACCTGACAACGTGACATCTTACTGAAACAAGATTATACCAAACAACAACTCGCCCAGCACAGACCTGTTCTCCTCATCGCAAGTGAACACAGACCTGAAGAACCCAGACACATCAAACAGACCAAATTCAATGAGCACACAGAGTGTTGACAATGATGTCAGTGTTCAGATTCCCCCTTATTTAACATAGTGACACTTAATAAGAGTCTCAGTGCCGACACTCTCAGTGCAGAATGTGCCCATGTGGCAGCTGGTGAGTCTCTGCCTGCTGACACATAAGCTTGTCAAATGTCAGTGAGAGAGCCTCTGTATTGACAGTCTTTCTATCCCCATGGCACACACACAACTACCGTGTGTGTAAATGTGCCATCCACTTAGCATCAAAATACACCGGTTACCACCAGACTACACGCACAAAAACACAACTTCACTTTCAGGCCATAAACTGCACTGAACCTAACTCAACCATACATTTTATGAACTATTTGTTTCCATTTTTTTGTCTCTACCTCTTAACCTTTGTGTCGTCCTCCCGGGTCAAATTAACCCCGTCTGTTTTGACTGTTCCTTCTTTCCTTCCTTCCGTCTGTCCTTCCTCCCTCCCTCCTTCCTTCCTTCCTTCCTTCCTTTCCTTCCTCCCTTCCTTCTTTCCTCCCTCCCTCCTTTTCTCTTTCTTTCCTCCTGCCTACCTTCCTTATTTCCTCTGTCCTTCTTTCCTTCCTTCCTCCCTTCCTCTTTTCCTTTCTCCCTCCCTCCTATCTTCCTTCCTTCTTTCCTCCATCCATCCTTCCTTTCTCCCTTCCTTCTTTCCTTTCCTCGCTTCCTTCCTCCCTTCTTTACTTCCTTCCTTCCCTCCTTTCCTTCTTTCTTCCTCCCTTCCATCCTTCCTCCCTCCTTTCCTTCCTTCTTCCTCTCTTCCATCATTCCTTCCTTCCTTCCTTCCTTCCTTCCTTCCTTCCTTCCTTCCTTCCTTCCTTCCTTCCTTCCTTCCTTCCTTCCATCCTTGCTTCCTTCCTCCATTGTTCCATCTTTCCTTCCTTCCTTGACTCGAGGACAACAGGAAGGTTAATGTTAATGTTTCAGTCATATTTCAACCATGTTTCATTTCCTAAAACCAAAAGATAGCTCTGCATGATGGGGCCATCTCGTACCAGGGCCAGGTGGCTAATTCCCATTTAACCCCCCCCCTTCCAAATACAATTTCAGACTGAAATGAACCAACCTCTCTTGTAGGTATGTGGGCTATTCTAGAAGGTATCTGAGCTGCAATAAACTAACAACATCCTACTGGTCTGAGATAGAGTGACCTAAAGCAGGAGAGTAAATTCTGCCCTGACCCATCTTGGTTTCATCCTGGCACCCCTTTGCCCTTGACACCCAACCAGAGATGCCCCCTAACAGCACTAGCTTTCTTTTTCTCCTTCTCTTTTGTTCATTCTGCTCTATCTCTACCCTCTATATCCTTACACACATGTGTGTACACACACAGACACACACACACCTACACCTGTTAATCCTCCTGTTTGTGCTTTTTTTGTTAATCATTCATCTTGCACAAAATTATTTAAAAAACACTATATATTTATATGTGTCCAGCACCACTCAAACCCATTTTCATTACTTAAAAAACTTAAAATTACTTGCATGCACTTTCCTTGGTTCTTAATTTTCATAAAACTGGGTGAAAATGGACGTGGCTGTGTTCAATAAATGTTTGCGGTCGTGATGATTATGTGAAGGCCAAGTGAAGTCCTAACTAACTGAGCAGGGCACAAACAAAAAAAGGCTAAATGCAATATTTGTGAGAGGAATACATCATCTTTAGGCGGAGATGGGGCAGGCTTCAGTAATGGCCAATCATTTCGGCTTTCCTCATCCCCATTACAAGCAACAGACCATTTCATAATGGGCTGGGAGGGGAGTCGAGGCCAACTTCTCTAAAGAGAAAAGTGTTCTTGGGAGGTGTGGAGTTCCAAAGCACAAACATTAAATACAACCTCCTCTATATGTTTTTAGGCCTGATGATGCCCCTTCTTTATGTTTAATATCTGTTGTCATGTTTTAATTGTGGATCATAAATAGCCACCGCATTATGCTATTACAGCTCACAGTATTCTAAGGTTGCATGGTTGTACCTGCTGTAAGTCACAGTGTTTGTTAAATGAAAAATATTGAAATCTAAAGAAACCGAAACAAAGAAAGGAGAAACCCTGAACGCTCAGCTTTTGACTGTATTTTAGAAGCTTTTTGAAACCAATACCTGTGGTTTAATTTATTGTAATCTATTTTATCTAGATTTTTAGTCTAGCTTAATTTAACCTTAACTGAGCGAGGCACGTGCTTTTGTCCAGCTCAGCACGTTCAAGCCCAAAGCTCCACCCCGCTGTGATGTGACATTGTTTATATCAAACAGTCCCTGCTGCGCTCAGACACAAAGTTGAGCAGCTCACCGTTGACTTGTTTATTCAAAGTTTATTATTATTATTATTATTATTATTATTATTAATAAATGTGTTGCATGTCCAAATTGCACCACATTCGGTGCTGTCTTTGGGTCCCCAGCAATAGATTCAATGAGTTAAGTTGATGAGATGAACAGTTGTTGGAGACACGAAGGACACACATATAGTTTAACAGAGATTCTTTCCTCTATAGTTAGATTATTATAACTTTTAAATCTATTTTGTAGTATTTTTTCTTGTCTTTTTTTGTTTCATGGTCTACACTAGTTCTGTCTTATTATTGTCTTATCAGTCATCTGTGAAACATCTTGAACTGCACTAACCTGTATGAAAGATCCAACACAAATAAAGTTTGACTGATTGATGACATTGATTCACTCAATTGGTCTCTACATCTTAATAGACAAAGGTTTCCTGAATACACAAAAGGTAATCCCAGTTAAATATATTGGCGTTTCACACTCTTGGACACTGTAATTGCCCTCTGGAGAGTAACAGAAAGAAAGGTAGAATCCAAAAGGCATCCCTGGCAGGATTTCTAATCAATACATCAATCATGGCCTTTTACTCAGAGGAGCCTCTCTGGGGATAAGTGGATACTGATCTCAATTATATTGTTATATTTTCAGACAGGTGATGCTCTGGGTTTCTATACACTTACTGTCCTTTCAATTTACCACAAAAATTCATTCTGGACTTACTTTCTGAAGAGAGAGATATTAAACATTGACAACAATCCCGGTCGGCCAAGAGGAAGCCGGGATATTTTACCTTTTGAACACAGAGCAGGGCTGTCATTGTATGTGAAGGTTGCACTGACCATACTGCGTAAAATAACTAAAATGAAAAATATTAGTTATCCAAAGTGACAACTTACATGACCTCCTTAGTACAGTGATTGAAACCCATTAATAGTTAATATAATTGATAGGCTTACAGACAATAATAGATGCTCCCTTGAACTTAAATAAATAACCAGTGTATTTATGATTACATGATATGATGCCGCTGCATTTACATAGATGTGCACATAAACATGGATTATGTGGCTCCAGACACCAAGATTACCATTCACATTCAGTAGAATATAAGCAGTTTGTGGCTTTTAATTCTGCCTTTCCTGTGTTCAATTTCTGTCCATTTATAACATTAATTAAGTAAAGCACCACTCACCTGCAGATAGTGACACGTCCGCGATGAAGGCTTGTGGTCTGTGTGCATCATGGTTTTCTCTAGGTTGAGCGATGACTTCCTATAGGCCTCTTTAGCCTGGCTGACTGTCAGTGTTGACCAGGAGCTCCTCTTCATGTATTTGCCCTCAGGCGCCATGGCCATGCTCTCACAGGCTGAGCACTTGACATCATTGTTACTCTTAGACGTCTTGAGTGACAGGTCTCCAAAGTGGTGGCTGTGCATGGAATCTGGGTAGCAGTGACTGACATGTTCCCCGTGGTGCCGGGACATGACACTGGGTGTGCGGTAGGTGCTGTCACTATCAAGGTTGTCATCGGAGCTCCACCAGCCGCCAGAGCGGTGCTTGCGTTCTTTGCTCTTGCTCCTCTTGCTACCATGTTTGGTGGAGTGGTGGCCATGATGATGGTAACTCCCTGCTCCTACAATATCGCCTTTTGTGCCATTCATCTTGGATGATCCCTCCAGGGAGTGGGACTTTGTGAAGAGCTTCTGGACAGAATGAACAAGGTGTCTGATGCGGCCAGGACTCTCGCTACGTTGCTCAGTGGTGGTGGAGGTGCGCTGGTACTGTAATGTGTGGAAGCCATCGCGGTGTAGTGGCAGTTGCTTCTCAAACTGGTCTAATAGGTTAGCAGGAAGGCGGTTGCTCTTGGTGCCGGCGTGGTGGGAAGAGGCGGCCGCCGCGGCTGCAGCAGCTGCGACGGCTGGAGAGGTGGCAGAGGCTGTGATGGCAGCGCAGTCATCCCTTGTGACTGAGTCATAATACTGAGAGCTGTAGTGCATTCTGGGAAAGGTGCTGCTTGAGATGTGTTCAGACGCAGCAGCTGGGGGCATCATGACAGGGGACATCATCATGCAGTCAGAGTGGATGGAGCTGCGTGGGGAGTAGCGGTGGTGGAAGTCCATGGGGCAGCTCTCTGTGGGGCTGAGCAGGTAGGACGTGTGGCGGGAGTCAGGGCCATGGTGAGCGTGAATGTCATGGACGTGGGGGTCGTAGTCCAAGCCATGGGGTAAAGGGATCTGGTGCTGGGAACGGCTGCCCGATAAGCCCTTCATGTTCCTGGCCGGAGGGAGGCGTCTGCCTTCATTGAACTTTCGAGACGGGGACCAAGGTGAAAACTTCTGGTCTGTTTCAGAGGAAAGGAATAAAAGAAAGAAATAAACAAGAAAAGAGCAAGTTAGAGAAAGAATTGTTCAGAACAACCTTGACATCGCTATTGTGGTCTCATTATAACAAGAAAATGACAGTTATAATACTCCCATGGGATACCCTTGCATTCATCCTATGCTCTGAATTATAAGAAATCTCTTTATCTCAGACACACTAACATGTTATGCAAATATATGTAAATATTTAATCCCCCCACAATATAAACCAAGGGGCCTGAAATACAAGTGAACACTCTTGCAAAGGAGAGACCATGTTAAGTATTACATTTTGCAATACACATGAAAGTATAATGATCTAAGCATGACATTTCTTAATTACAGAGCTATGAAGTTATCCAAGGACATTAACCTCCCTAATGAAATGTGAGTTAACCCACGTTGTAAAAAAGATTTACTACTGAGACACCAATGGCCATTAATGATTAGTGGTATTACTATTTAACAAATGAATAGATTGCCTTTAGTTTAGATAGTAACGAAAAGGAGCAACCAGAAATTGCAAACATACATTAACATAGATGTGGCACCTGGAGCCTGAAAACACTGTGGGAACCAGCTCTGTTAGACCTTTTCTAATCATTAGTTACTACCTTTTTAAAAGAAAAGCCCCAGTTTGCTTGAGTTCATCAAGTGTACTTGTCAAGAAGACCAGCTTCCTAAACTTGCATACCCCACAGCAATGTTATAATCTTGAAGAGAGCCTATTCCCTCAACAAATTGAGGTAACTCCCCTGGAATCAGTAATAAAAAGTATTATTTATGAAGCCCTGTGGTGGTGAAGCAGTTGTTATTTGCTGTTTGCCCAATAATTTGGGAATACCTGTTTACATCACTAGGCGGTGATCACAAAGAGCAACACATCTTGTAGGCTACTACTTGAAAGAGACTTTTAGATGAGAACATTTAGTAGCTTCTATATGAGGAGTTAAAAGTTCAGCATAACCTTTTCAATCCTTTTGCCCCACCAGCCTGTGGGACGTGGTTCATGGTGAATGTTACTCAGTCTCACAATTTTCATTAATTTTTTTTATATTAGAAAAGAAGATGTAAAAAAAATCATTCTTATTTATAGGCAATTCAATTCCATCCCTTTCACTTGTCATGATGTTCGTGTCATTTCTGACTGTAAACATTGAGAGTAAAAAGCTTTGATTTAGCTTGTTAATACTAATACTATGGGTACTTTAATCTGAGGAAAATTAACATCAAACACTTTCAATTATAAAAATTGAAGTAAAATGTCCAACACCTGTCTCAGATTTTCATTTCCAAACTGACTGAAATTAGCTCTGCAAATCTGTGTGACATTAACCAGAGAAAATAAAACCCTCTTTTGACTTCATTAACATATTCTTAAGAATTGAGAGGAAAGAGATATTCAATCTGATGGGGGGGGAAAAGGCTTCATTTCAAAATTATTAATTCATATTCAATTTTTCATAGTTCTTTTTCTAAATTAAAGTATATTGGAATGATGTGGAAATTATGTTTGACTGTATGTAAATAATCTAAATAATCATTTTGCCAACAAATGAGTAGCTCCTTATTTAAATCCTAACTTGATGCCACAGTTGTCAGTTTGCACAGTAATCCAGTTTAAATGAATCAATTATGTCCCAACCCAACCATTAATTTGGGATTTACCAATATTAATCATTGTTTTTCATCTCTTCTCACTGACCTATCAAGGAGACTCTCCAACAAAATGAGCAGCATTGTTAAAATAATCAGTCATCACGCTTAGCCTGCTGCATAACAATTACAGCCTACATCTTACCAGTATGAGATAAAAGCTGCAAGGTAAACAGGAAAACAATACTGAAGCGCCCTGTGTGTCTGCCATTCCCTTGTAATTAATTACTTTAAGTTCTCTGCAGCAGGAAACCCCAGTCTGGAACAGTGCACATCGTCTTACATAACATTTGGGATTTCTGATCTCACACACCATTTCAAAGGAGCCAGAAATAAAATGCACAGTTGTCATGGCAACCACTGCTGAAAACCTAGGAACTGTAATAGGATTTTCAAGGTTGTTTGGGGTGGATCCCTGTCTTTAAAAAAAGGGAAAAAAGGCACATACACTACATAATATGATACAGATGCTTGAGCTTGATTTGCCATAAAGGCTACTGTGCTTGGTGTATCATCATACACATTGCTGCATTTTGTCCAAATAAATGATGAATGTAGACAATCAAACAACCAAGACCTGACTGCAATTTTGATTAGCACCGTAATCAAGTCTCAGTTTAAATATCTTTCAGTGGGATACCCTAACCTCCATTTGAAATAAATGCAGGTTGAGCGATAAAACACTCTCCAATCACTAACCCTTAAAAATTAAAGATTTGTGCAATTGGTTGCGCTTTACCAACAGCTTTCTTCAGCTTTCATCACTGAGGGGATGTAATTATTGTTTTCATTTAATTTATTTCCTTGCCTTGCTTCACATTTCAGTATAACCACAGGAGAAAACAATAATACCCACTATTATATCTAGTCAAGGGTGTAATCAGACATATGTGATTAGTTTTCACATTTTATTCCTGTATTTTAGCAGAAGTTTTATATTTTGAGTTAATGTTAAAACTCAGCACGTGTGGCACTGCAAAGCTTGAGTATAATGATCACTGATTAGTGAATACAGTACCATCCTTCTGCGGTTTTCACTTTAGCTCATTTTTATCATTATAGCTCTGTGTTGTCTCCCTGAGTCCCTCATCACTATCTCTCAAATTCACCGCAATGAAGTAGAAGACATGGACCGGTTGCTAAGGCAACAAAATGTGTCAAATTAAAGCTAACAATAGTAATGAATGCTTGCGTGTGTGTACATACACATGCAGTTCTCTGTTATGTACAGTTTAATATGGGCTATTCCTGAGCAGTGATGAGGTCACTAGTCAGTGTGCTTGTAATTCTGATGATTTACAGTACAGTGAGACATTGTAGATACCAGCTTTAAACTCTGGCTGTCAAATTGAAGGTCTAAATTCATAATTCCTGTCTTCTACCCATTTTTTTCTCTCACCACTTGTGTTTTTACCACTGTCAAAATATAAAGGTTCTGGCAGTACAACATATTACTGGGTCCAAGGTAGCTTGGAATTGGTTGCTCAATAACTCTTGAGAGTATTATTGGCTAAACATCATAAATGTAGCAAAGCCCAGAGATCAACATAAACATGTGTACCATCTAATGTAATCTAATACAGGATAGTTGTAACATATACTCATATCATTCTCTTTGTGAAAGATTCATAAGGTGATGAAGCATTTTGAATCCACAGCTTCAGGATTTAGCTTGCATTATATCATACAGATGTTCATGTTTATAGTGTCAGTCCCCTGTTTATACCAGTTGGAATCAGACATATTTTAATAATCGTGTACAGTATGGCTACATGGCAACATGAATATTATGAAATACAAAATACAAGTTTTCAGAATACAAAACATCTGTCTGCTCCCACAGACTGGCATATCACTGTCAGCCTGATATGCAGTTTCTTTCTACAATCACCCCAGGATTCTCATTACATAAATTCTCTCGAGGTGGTTTGATTACTCCATAATCAGCTGTGTATAGAGTAATCTTTCAACCCAGATTGGTCTCTCCAGCTATCAACCAATTAATTTCAAGGTGAGTCAATTTGACATAAATCATTTTCTAGACAGAGAGACAGAAGGAAGAAAATAAACCACCAGGAAGGTGCTAAAATGTTTTTTTAAACCAGTCATTTGGCAGAAGTAGATTATGGCTACAGTGTAATTATGTCTGATTACTTTAGCATTACTCCTCCGTAGCTTCCCAGATAGAGCCAATCCCAGCTAGTATGTAAATTTGTTATCTTATACTGTATCGTCATTGCATATTCTTGGCATTGTTAGATTTAAAGTCATCGCATGCAGGTACAGTATTAGAATCTTTCAGTTAACAATCCAAAAAATAATCTGTGGTTAGGTTGTGGTGTTATACTGGATCAGTGTGGCACCATGTGTTTGTGTTTTACACGCTCAGTACAATGGGTAAAACGAATTAAGCACAGCAGGGAGCAAACACATCCAAAAAAAACCCGTAGGCACAAACATAACAAGAGATCCACACACTCCTCTGATAGCCCCTAACAAATTCAGAGCAATATTTCCACATTTTATTCAAGACTTGACAAATTGATTGGTCATTTTTGCCTGGGAAGTGTAAACAAAAATATGCACTGTGAAATTGTGAGTACAAACTTAATATTCATGTGAAGCCACTAAAAAATACATTGAACTGTACTGTACTTTGTCTCATGAAGCTCTGACAGTGACACCTGCCACCTATCCACAGTGGGAGTACGAAGGTGGTGCAGTCAAGTTAAAGGGACTGCATATCACATAGCAACTTTGTCTAGTCTGCCAACACAAACACACACTGACCGTCTGCCCGAGGAGGCTCGTGTCATCCAATATTTGCAACAGACTGTTCTGTAACTTGTACTAATACATAGTGGCCGCTGCACTGCTCTCTGTGTGTGGGGGAGGTGACATCAAAACAGGGGATGCCCGCAGGCTCAACAAGCTGGTAAAAAAAAAACCTAGTTGTGTCATAGGGCTGAGTCTGGATACCCAGACAGGCAGCAGAGGGAAGGATGAGTTCCTGAGCTCTGTCTTGGACAACCAACCACCCACTCTCCCTACGATGAGCTGATGCAACTGTGGAGCACCTTTAGCCTCTAGCTCTTCAGCCTGAGGTGATCCACGGACTGTTTCAAGTGCATATTTGAACTTTCATCTGGCCTCACTCTGATTCTACAACAGCTAGGCTTTAGGAAGGTGCTGAAGCCTTGTCGCTTTCAAAACATGACCTAACCTGAACTGGACTAGTCTGCACATCTGCCCTGCTTAGTATAATCTTAGCTGTATTCTTCACTCAACCAGCTCATTTTTTACATGTTTTCTCTATGCAGCCAGTCATTTTGAACATTTCTTCACTGAGCAGCACCTGCTCCTTCTTCATTAAGACCACTAAGGTGCCCTTGAGCAACCACTTAACCTCCACCTGCTCAGTATCCAACAGATTGTTGGACTTGGCAGCTTTCATGTGTTAGTACGTGAATGCAAAGCAGGGCATTTCTTTGGTCTGTTTTTGCTTGGATGAATATAGGTTTAAAAGCTAATAATGCATATTTGGACATCTGTGTGCACATGTGCACCTACTTATAGTATAATCTGATTAATTTACTTGTGGCATGAGAGGGAAGCCATAGGCAAAGAGAAGAGGGCATGTGGAGGGGGATTGATAGATTTTAGCAGGGAGAGAATTAAGCTACTGAAAGGCTTTGGAGAAAAGCAAGCAAGCTTGTTTCCATTGTAAGGGTGAAGGGAACATTTCAGAAGATTACATTTACAGTTGAGAAGATTAAAGGCAGCCATAGTAAGTTCTTATAGTGTAGGAAAATACACCTTTTTATTCAGGTGGACATCAATGGAAAGTCATGATTCATTTAAATTTTTCTTAAACTAGACTATAGGTTCTAAAAATGCAAATACTCTCTTTTGGTGATTTAAGAGCTCACATTGCAAGTACATGAAACATTGATGAGAGCTTTCCTGTATCACAGCTTATGCAACAGCTATTGTGGTGCATGATCAACAGGCTATTTCCTCTCTACCTTAAATGTGCATCTGTCAGCACCTGATGCAGCCTGTAAATACTTTTTTTTCTTTCTTTCTTTCTTTCTTTCTTTCTTTCTTTCTTTCTTTCTTTCTTTCTTTCTTTCTTTCTTTCTTTCTTTCTTTCTTTCTTTCTTTCTTTCTTTCTTCTACTTCCTGACAAAGATTAGGCCCAGTGCGGAAGAGGAAAAAGAGAGAGGGGAAAGCCTCTGTGCTTGCTCTGCTCTCTGGGGCCAGTGTGCTTCTGGCTGTGAAGTTAAATCGCTGCCGCTATGCCACAGTCTGCTCCTGGCCAGCATTTCCCAAGATGGTTGCATAACTTGGAATAAATGAGGCCTTCCTCCTCCACACCAATACACAGCTAGCTGATGCCACAGGGAAGAACAGAGCAACAGGCAGCCAAGCTGAAGATCATGAATCACACTGTCGAAAAATAATATCCATGAGATAATTTTTCGATCACCGTTGAGCAAAAACATCCGTTCTTAATCAATGATTGTTACTCACCTGGATTGATCTTTAACCCTGACCTGTAAGTCTAAATCAAACACTGACTTCAAGTGTTAAATGAGGAAAAAACACCATCCATCTGAAACACTATCATGATTCCCATGTGAGCATAAACAAGCTGGGAACTGATATGAACTTCATTTATCAACCTCAATCAGAAGTTTGAGTATGGTGGTGGTTATTTTCTGTCTTCAGCCTCTGTATTGTTCATACTGATGAGGTCAGTATGCTTCAAACAAAGTTCTTGTGGGGTCACTGAAGTGCATACCACTGCACTTTTCTATCTAACATTTAAAAGTTAAAATATAACGTTTCTGACAATCTGAAAAGCTTTTGCCTCACCATGAATGATAGGCCTTTTGCCCTGCCTTTGAGTGTGGCTGTGCAGACAAACTATAAACACTTTTGCCTTCGCATTTGGTTGGATGTCACACAGACTAGTTCTGTTAAATCTTAAATTTGTATCATGTGTATGAGTAGAAATGTAGGGAACTAATTCTGCAGTTTAGAGCTGGCAATAATTTGATTTATATATAGGAAATAGCATCAGAGAGAAGTAAATTGTATATTTGCAGGCATTAAATAGCTAAAGCTTCTTCATGTTAATAAAGCTGTTAACTAGCAGCTCTGCAGAGACAACAGTTCTTAATAGTAATGTGTTATTGTTCATGCACACAGGGACAACATTGAGCATTATATAAGTGGAAAGAGTGTTAGACCTTGCAACTGAGACAAAATCATATTCAATTGGATGTAGCTTTGCAGCAGAAGCTGCATTTCACCTTTTGATTTCCACCCACTCCCTCCCACTGCTGCTGCTCTCTCCAAGTCAGGCAGACACTTGCTGATGTTGTAGTGATGCCACACACCCTGGGCACAGCTTCCGTCTCTTCTCTACGCCCTTTAGCGGAAGAAAATGCCAAATAGAGATCTTGTAGTCCATTCCTGCTCACTGTGCAGAAGCCTGTAAAGCCTCCCACACGACTTTGATTTAACACAAAAGATTGTTCAATATGGAGCTGAATCAAACCCATCCCCCAGAGTGTATGTGTATTTCTGCATGCATGTACAGATCTTAATACATATTGTACATGCAACCTGTTAACAATAAAGGGGAGTTTATTGCACAACTTTCAAAGGAACGGAAAAAGCTCAGATCTAATCTATTCATTACAATATCATGATCTTAGGTCAGATCCACTGACAAATTTCCCCTTTCAGTCTTTGAGTACCACTTTAAATCTAACCAGGTATGACATAGCAAGCCAACTCTATGGGAAGACCAGAAATGACCATCTCACATGGTTGGCATCCATCCCATATCAACTTGAATGTATTTTGGATGCAGCATTACATAAAGTGCTTCCATTTGACATCTTCTCAGATGTTAGTGCTATGAGAGTAATTCAAACTCTGTGTGTACACTAGAATTGAGTGTTTTCTTCCAACCAGAGACAGTTAAATCCTTAACTACAAACACTGAAAAATAATTACAGGTTATTGAGATCAAAGCATCCTCCATATTTAATATTTGTATGTTTGACTATTGCCTTAAGGGACACATGTACCTATTTAAAGCATTTGTATAGCTCTGACTTTTGGCATCGCCATTCAAATAAAGCAATTTTAGTGGCAAGCTTACTGAGAGATGCAAGATAGCCAAGAAGAACATCTCCAGATGGTATATGTCATCAAGTAATTGCACTCATGTCAAGAAAAGACTACAACCTCTACTGTTGTGCAGATCCAACCGTTCGTCATTTTTTGTTCCTCGTCTAAATCTTCTTCGGCTTGTAAATGTATTCAGCCATGTAGCTCATTAAGATTTCCATGTTGTCTATATTTACTGCAGGTGATGTGTCATAGAAAGCGTTCATTTTAATGGCCTATTTGTTACACACGCTCTTTTTTGCAAGACTTCCAGGTAACAGTAAAAGCCTAGTACTTTGAGGACAAAGATGGATGGTGCAAATTGAAAAATGTTTTTCTTCTTTCCTCGCTGCCAACATGTTCTGTCACGGTTCTGGAGAGGGTTTCCACGTGTGGGAATTCAGAGGTGCACCACTCTCTTAATTAGGCTGTTTAGTCATGTACCGCTCCATCTGTCTCGCACCTACTGCAGCAGAGAAAGAGGAAGAGACAGAGACGGAGAGGGAGTGTAGGTTGGGGTGAGGGACAATTCATCCCCAATACCTGTACAGCCTGCACTAGATTGTTAAACAGACAGTCGGAGAAGTTGAGCTTTAATGATAGGTAACCAAATGCAAAGCACATGAAATATGGAGGACAGGCCCTCCCTGCTGATGGCTGTGGTAGATACAGATTAAATGATCCTGCACACTGCTCAAGCAAACGCAGAGAGAAACGGCCATGAGAGGAGTCTCCCAACAAACCATAAAAAAGGTAATAATTAGCAGCAAACCCAGCAATGCTTGTTAAGGTAAACAATAGACAAGGAGACTCCTGAAATTCAAAATTCCTAAAACATAAGTCTGTTAACACCAATTCCAGGAGAAAAGATCACCATCTACTGTAATTGTTATACCATGACTTCCATCCTAAACAAGCACATGTAGAAGGGTCGTCAATAATAAACCTCCAAACTGCTCCAAAGTTCAGTTTATATAAAAATATATACATTTATATACATCACACTAGCAATCAGAATAAGGATTTACAGACAGGTTATTGAGGTCACAATTGGTGTGTTGTTGAGATGTCCAGGCCAGGTCACACCATTTGTCAAACACTAAGCTTGTTGCTGTGGCAACCGTGTTTTTATCGACACAGAGATGAAAGTCTGCCTTATGAGGCCAAACAGAAGGACGAGTACAGAAGAATTTTGATGAACTCAAAAGTAATAAAAAGTTAACACAATAATATGAGAAATTAAGTCGAAAGCTACACTCTACACAGTAAGTGTAATATTACAGTCTGTCAGGGACCATACCGTCAGATCAATAGAAGATCAAAAATCTGAAACAAACCACCTTTCATCTGTGGTCCAGAACTTCTTTGACAAGTATTTGCTTTGCTCACACGAAATAAAAATAAAACAGAACACGTAGGCCGTCACATAACCACACAGAGACATCCCTAAATGTCAAAAAGAACCTTAAAAATGAAATACACCTGTAACCGCTTCTTTAAAATTGAAAGATTTACACTGCATTTCATAAGGAAAGTTAGAAGTAGAAACTATGAAATCTGTATGATTTGACTGGCTGCCACGTGGGAATACTCTTCACTAAGTGCCTCATACATCTCCCAGTGTTGTAAAATTAATAATAATAATTTATATATGCGCACATACAGTGTATAGCAACATGGCAGTCTTGATCCAGCTCTGAGAAGTGTGGCTCACCTTCGAAAAAGAGCACCAAAATAATATCATGCAAGGATTGATTCCTTACACAAAGAAATTTTCCTGCAGCGTGGAATAAAAGTGCAGAATGTTGTCAAAAGAATCAGCTTAATTTAGTGTGTCCAAGTCAAAGGAGTCAAAAACAAATATAGAATACTTGATTGTGTATGACATCTTTTTGTTCTAAGATATTTAGTTTCCTTACTCAAATTAAATATCAGAAATCGGAATTATGGCACAAAAACAGCAAGAACATCAATCGATAAGCACGACTGGATTTAGAATCAGAATTAAAGTAATTGCTTAACCAGAAATGCTGCATTACTGTATCACATTTAATGCTCAAACAAAACAGATACACTCATCTTATGGTATATCAGCACTGCTGTGTGAGTCAAAGCTGTGCCGCCACACCGCTCCATCTGTCACTCTGGTGACAGTTCAGACTGTTAGAGAGCTGGCTGAGGGGAACCTGTAACCACCAGGTCCCAGAATTCATTACTGAGGCTGTGCTATGACCGTCAAAGTGGACGTAACTTGATGTACATGAGGTCAAACAAACACACGTACACAAACATGAACACACAAACACATCAACAGACATATCACATTTGTTCAGTTGGTGTTTCCCAGACAGAGAAGGTGAGGAGGCCAGTCTGGACAACCATATAGGCTAAAGGTCACCTGGATCACAGACTATAGAGCAGGACCCAGCGGGGGCACCATCTGCTCCCAAAAGCACATATATTAAACATCAGCTTCTCGCACCTGTTCAGACAGATACTTGCTTACATCTTTTTAAGATGAAACCACATAGAAAAGTTCCTTTAGCATTTGCTGCAAAATCCAGAGGTGATTACTCTGGTTGGTGAAAAGGAGCAACAGTGACAAATACTAATACTGTTTGTCTTATTTCACCTCAGTTCCCCCCTTTGTTATCACAACTTCCTAATTTCAAGACAAAGTACAGCAAGAGGTAATAGCCCAAAAATCCAGATAGAAATCCCTGCAGACACCTACAGGTGATATCACAGATCAACACTGTGCCAGTATTATTAAGTCATGGGTCATGATTGTTCAAATCCTTGGCAATGAAAATAATAACTCTTGGGCTCTTAATGCAACCAATGACAGAAAATGGACAAGAAATCATTGTACCATATAGTTGTCAACGTATTTAGTCTGTTAACGTATTCACAAATCCATTCACTGATTTGTTCATTTACTGTGGGATTGAAATATACACTCTGTCAAATAGCCAAAAAGGGACACTTTCTTCTCTGGGCACTATTTTGCGGTACACTCCATAATGAACCTAAAGGTAACATTATGTTACAATACACTATACTTCATACGTACAGCATGACAGATATTCTGCTACTGTCTTTTAAGAGAGTAGGTCTGCCAGTTCCTGCAGTCCCTGACATCATCATGCACAGCCTGCCAGCAGAGAATCTGATTTATTGATTGGCTGTCGTTTTAGGAAAGAATGGTAGACAAATATGCATACTCTGTATGCGGTAGAGCTTACACATTGATTGATTTTACCTGTAATCATCAAAAATCTAATTAAAATATGCTACTGTCCGTAGCACACTTAACTAAATATTGCCTGATCTACAATGCTAAGTGGTTTTGGATGCAGTGTCACTTGTCAGTAAACATGAAAAAGTTTGATTTTGTTTTCTTTGACTTTGTCAAACTGAGGTTATTTTTCCACTTTAAATTCAAAGAGGAGATTTGAATCATTGTTGGTGTAATATTAGTCAGTTATTAGAAGTTTCAGAACATAAACTTAATTGGAAAAAAAGTTTGCATGCCTGTATAAGACCAACTCTAATAAAAATTCAAAGCTGAAAAATCAGTGAGTCAACCTGACATTCAATGATGTCCATTAGTCACACAATGCAACTCCAAGCCAAGTTTCATGTTTCTGAGGTAGAATTTAACTCCTGACAGAATTAGAAATTTCACTGTAGATGAATTATATTCTATTAAGTAATGAATGAGGGTTAATGAAGATAAAGAGGAACTTCAGTTATAATGGTGAGTTGCAAACCAGTGCCTATCTCTATTGGTTTGTAAGTGATCATGTTTTTTTATAGCACAAATATTAATTTGCCAGTAGCAAGAGCCAAATACTGAATACTGGAAATCCCCTTCAGACTATCTTCCTTTGACTACAGAAACACCTGCATGACTGTCAGCATGGTCCCTTTAAATCATCAGTGCTGTCCTTTCCTCTTGAAGAAGCAGACAGCTGTTAATAACTCTAAAAGGTCCCTTGTGAGGCTTGCTGCATTAGACAATTACTCGGTACATGTTAACGTCTACCAAGTGGATGTAAAAGACTATGATAAATGAGTCATACAAAAAATGTTCTTGTGCCAGACGCATAAGTGACTGAAGAGTCCAAATGGTTGTCTGAAGGTCTGTTCAGTCAGAAATAGTGTACATGTAATTGATGAATTATCCCTCAAGTGCTGACAAAGCCATTAAAGCTAAAATGGTTATTCGGCAAAGCGTCCAATCTGTTAATCAAGTGAAATAATCTGCAACTGTTTTGATAATTGGTGAGTAGTTCATCATTTTCGTCATTTTCAAGCAAATAACAAACACTCTGGTTCCAGCTTCTGTGGAAGTGAGAATTGGCTGCTTTTCTTTGTGTTATGTGGATGTAAATTAATATCTTAGGGGTGTGGACTGTTGGTGGGATAAAACAAACTATTTCAGTTCTGCTAAGCTCTTGGAAATTGTGATGGTAATTAGGTTTTTACAAATTTCTGACTTTGTTTTTAAAAAGATTAAGCAATGATTTAAGAAAATAACCAGCTACTGATAATAACATTTTTAAAACTGCAGGCATTTACGTCAGAAAACACTATGCATTACTTTTTCTTTTTAATAAATTAACAAATTGAAGCTCATACTCAAATGCACTAAACAGAATACACTGCTACCTTCATTTTGACATGCATAAAGAAGAGGAGGGGGGAAAAAATGTAATGCCAAATACAAAAAAAGACTGCTGTTAGAAATAATATGATTCATGTGTTATCTTTCAAATTACATTTCCATGAAATTGTAATTGCCAATCATCTTTTTTATGGTCACATATCACTGCATATTGCAGGTTTATATTTGTCCAGTGTAAATAGAGAGGGTAACACAAGACTGTTGTGCATGAGGCTACTTAGCTACTGCAGGACTCCAGAGTGCTGATAGCAAAGCCTGCAATATGCGAAGGATTTCGCTTGCCTTCTTCATACAGTGCACATTTGTAATCATTGTTAATCCAATGACCCTACAACCAGGCAAAAAGCTTCAAGCTCATCTGCTGATTAGGTTCAGTTACCTCAAATTGGCCAAGAAGGTAAATACTGGATTCTTTGCACTAAAATATGTCATGTATTGTTATAAAAGCCTTATGAAAGACCAACATGTAAATTCTCCCTTATTTTACATATTCAGCTTGTATGTGTGTGTTTGTGTATTATTCCCATAACCATTTGGTTTGGTATACCCCCAAAATGGTGCAACAGATCGTACCAAAAGAAAAATATCAGTACAACATCCATTATTGATTTTCTTTCCTTTCCAATTTCTTTCCAGTAAGTGTACAAAGAAAGAGTTTAGATTATTTATGAGCATTGTCTTTTTGTCATGACACTACTCCCAGTTGTGTCTGAAATGAAAGCAAAAGGAATACCACAGATGTGACAAATGCAAAGAAAAGCTCTTAGAGGGGGTTTCACTCTCTGGTTCTTTTGATCACAGTTTTCTTTTTCTCTCTGCATTGACTTCTCAAGGCTGTTACGCAAGAGACTGGAAAAAAAAAAACCTTTTGTTGGTGAGTGGGAGGATCGTGGAGATTTTTGAAGGGGGTAGGGTGTTGAAACATCTCCTCATTTTACATTATAGGTGATGACAATGTGATGCTGCAGCTTAACTCCGATCGTGTGATGCTGAGATGTTGGGGAATACCCTGGATAACAGCTTCACCACTGCGGTGCAGCAGAGTCAACAAGTGCGGGTCCTTCAGGAGAAACACATCCTGACATGTGTAAGCATTCATGAGTCATGTAACTTCATGTTACATGAATGTTCCTTCTCATTTTTTCCTGATACTCTACATTGTGATATTTACAGCAATTAGGCAAATTAGGTTATTAACTTATGTATAAATTAGCAATTATTTCTGTCAATATAGCCATTGTCACATAAGGGCTTGTGTCCATATAGCGTCCTTTTTCAGAGCACTCTGACTTTTTTGTGCTGCTGTTCCAAACGTTTTTTGTTGAAAATCTCTGAAAGGTACTGGTATTGTCACTGTTGCTACTTTTCAGTAACCAATCATAGATGGAGCGGGACCTGTCACCCTGGTTACTAAGTACATGGAGGAGAAGCTTGATCTGAGCTTTATATATCAGACAGAAACTCAAATCATAAAAAAAGACAGAAAAGCAAATTTGTGGGAGCAGATTGACCGGACACTGAATGTTTCTGGCACTTATATCACTCTACATGTTGTAAGCTTGTTGTTCAACTCTTTGTTAACATAGTGTTAACTACCTAACTAATGTTGATCTGCTCCCTCTTATATATTGATCATAAGTGAACAGTGCCAATCAAAACGGAAATACGTGAGGGACAAGTATAGGAAAGAGAGAAACAATCTTAAAGGATGAAGAAGTTACAGTATGGTAGTTTTTTTTTTTAGCATGACTCTAGGGATGGAAATTGGTCAATCAGTGGTTCTACCTCTGGTCCAGACGTGCCTTGCCAGGAAATCTTAATAGTCCCCCATCTATAGGTTGAACTTGGTTTATGACAAAATACTTGCAAAATGACATTCCTGTCAGCCTCAGCTTTACATTGTGTTCCTCATTAGCAAATGTACTGTTGGCATTGTGAGCATGTTGCAAGCAGGTGTTGGCATTTAGCTCAAAGCACAGCTGTGGACAGCCTTACAGAGCTGCTAGCTTGGCCAAGGATTACTCTTATAACCCTTTTCAATACACAAGCTGGTTTGGCTTGACTCAGTGCATCAACCCAGCAGAGACAACATTCTCCTCCTGTTCTAAGATTTTTGGATGCATAAAAGTGCCAGCGCTGAGGTCAGTCACTCAGCTGTAATGACATCTGATATGGCTCAAAATCGATAATGTACAGTTTGACACGGACTGTGACCAAACTTTCATCTGACATTTCATCTTCAGACATCTGAGTTTCACAACCCTACATTTTGAGATATCCATCAGTCACCATCCCAATATAATGGAGGTGAATCGAATTTTGTTAGTGGTGCTAAAAATAACAAAAAACATGAAGGGAATTCAGAGTTTTCACTGGAACTATTTTTTTTTTACCAATATAATACAACAGATTACATGCACATTGTATCCTGTCCACATAAAGGTCATCCCTGCAGCTGCGTAATTGTATATGTTCTGATTTTCATTACAGGCTAATGTCTTTTGAAAATCCTGCAGAGTGCAGCTTTAAACTCTTTCTCAGGTGCCATGGCATTTAGTTGTTCAATTATGACTGAAAATTGTTTTTCATCATCCAGTGTTACCTTCTCGCTACAGGCTCGGATGCTGACCTAAGTCACCTAGACTTTCATGTTCTGTATAATGATTAATTGACGCCATAGGGTGAGGGTGAAAGTAACTTAATTACAGATATAAACAAACAACCTGTACCCTCATATGCATTATTGATAATGTGCATATCAGGCAGAGGGAAAACACAGTCTCCATATCTAGGGCATTATCTGGGTTTGTTTTGGGCTGAGGCGTTGTGTGTGCCACACATATTGATTTTACCGCAGGGAAAGTGATTTATCAGATTTACTCAAGGAAGCTGGACACCATGTGCATAAATAATAAGGCAGTGCGGCCCTTATTTAATTGGGTAGATTTCTCTCTGCCTTTAAGACTGCAGATACACACACTCATTCACAGACAGGTATTACTGAATGATTTCTTTCATGTCCTCCTTTCTTTCCTCTTTCTGTCTCTCATTCTCACATACACATAAACATACAGGCTGCACATACAAGTAGGTTACACACTCCTACTCAAGAGGCAAGGGTATTTTCTACAAGCTATTTGCAATGAAGAACTCTGGCAGTAAGACAGTGTGTAGAAAGGAACAAGATGGCTGAAAAGGACAGATGCCATACCTGCTGTATGCAAATAATCCTCATAGGAAACAAAACGTAGAAAGAGACAGTAGATAGAATAAAAAAAGAGGATTCCAGAGAGACATATTCCTGACAATGACAAAAAAGAGGTAGGTTATTTTAGGATGTAACAGCCTTGAAGATCTCAGTTCCGTTCTCTCTAGCGGCACCTATGGCGATAAGTTGTAATTGCAGGTATTGTTTTTTTACTTCACTTCCAAGAGATCCAAATAGTGTCGCCTGTGTGACCCCAGTCAGATGGCAGTGGTAATGTGAGCAGAGAACGGACAAAAAACTGTACGCTACTTCACACACAAGCAAGTTAAAGATGAGCGAGTATGTTGCATTAGTGCTGCCTACCCTCTCTGGTGGACCAACCACTGCTGGGTGATGGAAAACACATCACTAACTATGCCACTTATGGTTTTTCCCAGGAATGTGGTGACTGATACCCAGTTCATAATTCTGCAAATGCAAGGGCTCTCATCAGTGGGCCATTGTGTTACCTCATTTAGTGATGAATAGTGACAAAACATAGATTTATTTTAATTAAAATCTTCAAGATTTTTGCTTTAAACAAATCCATAAATGGTTTTATAATTATGACAAATGAGTTTTCTAAAGTGGCAATCTCAGGTCACTTGGTTCAAGTCCAAAAGAATGTCAATGATTATGCCATAATTACGTCATTAGATAATCAATTTCAAAGCAAATGGTGAGTTTTACAGGTTGCGACATGGCCACTGAAAAAGTGAAAAGAAATTTCACTCACTGCAAAAATGGAACCATCTTGAATTTAGGCCAAGAGTGTTTTTCTCTCGTGCCCTTTTAATTAAGGCACTAACTGAGTGTGATGTTTTACATGTTTCAGCACATTCAACTTGTTTCAAGACGAAGATAATGATTCACAATGGCTTTATATTCCTAAACCAAGACAAGAAAAATTTCAATTAAAAAAAAACATCAGTTAACTTTTTTTTTTTGTCTACGGATACATCTAGCAACACGATTCAACCAAAAACCTGAGATTAAAGGATTCCACAAAGCCACAGAGCACAGTTGCACTTTTTTTCCCCCACTGTTTCAATTGTTATGCTTTTTCACAATAAGCCGGATATTTTCCTCCAAGAGAGTTGGGACACTTCCAGAGTCTTATTAATTTGTTCTCATTTGGCTGTCTCACAGTTAGCGCACTATGGAGACAGGCTGCTAATGAAAGTAAAAGCAGGATGTGGAGATAATTACAGTTACAGGCAGATCAGCTGCTGTTCTGAATCCATTACCATGTCATTTGGTTGTGATGGTGACTTCTTGCAAAATTTTCTCATGACAAATAATGAAGTTATCAATACAGCAGCCATATGTTATCCACAGTGGTAAAACATACTTTTACTTGAGCTACATAAAATAGTTTTTAACCATGAAAGGACCCACAAGTGACCCAGTATAAAGAAAACACTATTCAGTTGCATGTAGACAAGTCTGTATTTTATTCTAACCAAAAATATACCAAGCACCTTGACTATGATTAATAGCATTAGGATTCAATGAATAAATAGCACTTAACATGCAACTTTGGCCTAATTCATTTTTGAATTATTTAGTCTTGTCACAGGGGAGTGCAGGCAAGTGGACCGAAGACAATGGAGGCAGACAGAGTTCAGTGAGTTTATTGTCATAAGAGAAGATTCAAAAGCTCATAAGCATGTCTGGAAAGTCCAAACAGTCCAAACACCAGTTGCATAAAATCGACAGCGTTATGGGTATGAAGTCAAGAAAGGCAGGCAAACAGGTGTAAATATGATACAGGTTCAGGTAACAGGATTCAGAAAACCAAAGCTTAAAAGCAATGACAACTACAAAAATCTGAAATGGGAACAAATAATCTGGCCTGGTATATGAAGTGAATGAAAGACCGAGTTGCAGGTGAGGAGAGGGAGGAGTAGGCCAGGTAACTATGGGACTGATGATAAGTGAGAACAGGCAGGTGTGTAGATGGGGAAAGAAGGGGAAGTTGCTAAGCAAGCTGTGTCAGCTGAGACAGGCAGCTGAGTCGGGGGAACCAAGCAAACAGGAGGCTACTGAAGTACAGCCACAGGACACTGCTGCAGCACAGGAATAGGGGACTGCAGCAGCTCTGGAACAGGGAATTGCCGCAGCTCAGCAGGAATAGGCTAGGCATCGGCAGAGGGGGACAACAATCGGGAATAAGCTGGATGTCATTAGAGGCGACTGACGGCTCTGGAACAAGAACTGCCATCAGCAGGGGTGGGACTCGGCTTGGGAACAGACTGGGCCACAGTAGTGGTGCTGGGCAGCAGAGTCTCTGTGGAACTGGGCAGCTGAGAGAGCCGGTGGCATTGGGAGTCATAGGGACCAAGCCTCCTTTTGGGGTCCCCGCCAGGAAAATGGCACGGTGAGTCCCTTCAAAGAGTAACCTCTGGATATCAGGACAGGCGGGTAGCAGGGTAATCAATTCAGAACAGGCAGGCAGTCGGTTAGCTAGCTCAGGACAGGCAGGTTGCAGGCTCATGAACCTGAGCCTAATCCACTGAAGTGCAGGCCGTGGACTCTCATGCTGGTGGTTAGCATGCTGCAGGTTAGCAGGGCGGGAAGCAGGCTGAAGGCCAGGAAGCCAGATGCCAGCAGACAAGAAGACCAGAGCAGTTGTCAAGTACTAGCTGCAATACCAGCTAGTACTTCTGCAAGGCTAGCCTGGAAGCAATCTCCCAGAGTGCCATTTTCAGAGCTACTTCATTGTGCTCTATACTGGAGGTTTTTCTGCAGTAGTTTACAAAGCAAGAGCATGAATCACCTTACGTCCATTGGGTCCGTTTTTAGTCATGGCCGTTATACGAAGTGGCTGATGAAGGAATAAGTTGCAGATGAGGAGTGGACAAAGTAGGCCAGGTAACTGCAGGACTGATGAGAAGTGGGAATAGGTGTGTAGATGGGGAAAGGAGGGAAAGTCTGAGGGCATGTGGTGAAGAGCTTGAGTATGGCAGGTTTGGGGAGTTGGAAGAAAGTGAGCAGGGGGCTGGGGATACAGACAGAGAGCAGTGTAGAGGAGGGTGAGGGACCGTGGCTGCAGAGAGAGACCGATAAAATAACATCTAATTGTAGTATAAATTGTCAAGGTTTGCTTGACAGTGTTAACAGTGTCACCATCACATAGTCCGTCAACCAGAGAAACCGATGTCCCACTTAGCACATATCTTGGTTACATTTTAAGGGCTCCTCATCAAAAATGTTCTTTGCAGTGTTCGTGTAAAAAAATAAAATTGTATCCTTTTCTGTTACAGGATGTTTTAGTCCTGAATGAGATAATCACAGGAAAAGGATTGAGCCATTGTTCAGTGTTGTAAAAAAAAAACACGCAATCAAATCTTTATGGGTAATATATTTCATCATCCTAACTACACTGTCAGGACATCAATATGCACATGAAAAGGGTTTCTGTTTGCTTCCTGCATATTTAAGAGAAAAAAATCCTATTGGTCAACTGGCTCTTTCAGTTAACCAATACACAACAGCCATTTCAATACATTTAAGAATATACTCCACTCTCAAAACATCCCAAAGGCATAATAGCCTATTGATCTCTCCCAAAACTTTATCTATGACTCTAATCTCTTTCTGTTCCTCTACTTTTTTTCTGCAGCCAATGAGAAAAAGTTCACAGCCTTCATGGATTAGACGGAACAGAGATGCTGGCACAAGAATAGGACTGTGATGCCCATCCTGGTGTACGGGGAGAAACATGATGTACTCAGTATTCAAACACCCACAGCTGGAGTTCAAGGAACTTAGCCTTCACCGTGCCTTTTTTTGAATACGGGTATAAGGGTACCCTTCACAAAAATGCTAAGTGGTTGCCAGGCAACACCAAATATGTCAGCGGGAGACTGTTTGCAAGGTAAGGCTCACTTACAACTTTGTACTTATCCAAAGAGGACAATGAAGCGCTCATAAATTGAGAGCAGAGTGAAAAAGATATGAATATAAACACAACTCAAAGCATATTAGAGTAATAAATTTACTGTAAGTGTTACTGCTTGCAAATACCAAATATATCCAGTAAGAAGGGCACGTGTCCAGATCAGTCATTTTGACAGATTATCCTGCCCTGCAATAATTAAACCACATGCTGCTGCAGTGTTCAGTGAGCCGTCTAGCACATTAATGAGCCATAAGAACATGCTAAATGTGCCATAAAGGGTGACACAGACGTTTATGATCAAACACACTTCACTGTATAGCATATCTTCATTTATTCTTACAACTGCCTTTAACTTAACTGGCCTTCTGCATTTTGTGCATGCGTGCTCTCCATCCTGGTATAAGGATTTGTCAGGAACTCAGCATGCTTAAAGAAATAAGCATTTCATCTTTTTCTCCAACATCAAACATCTCCTTTGGATTTAAAGTTTGGGATTTGGTCGCCTCTCTACCTCAAAGGACAAGGCAGTGCTGCGTATGTTACTCTACAGGCCTCGTTTTCAGGATTTTTAAAGTACAAGCCTGTCACAGCACCAGCCCAGATAAAAACAAGTGCGATGACCTCGGCTGTCAACTGAGCGTCCAACCTCTCCCCCCGTGGAGGGAAAAATAGACACTCTGGGAGCAACTGTGATAGCAGCGATGGACACTGGGATTACATTTACAGCACTATAACAGCACCGCAGATGTAATGCGGCTCTTTTCTGTAGCTTGACACCTATTGTTTTTAAGGTGTTTTTGCTCTATTAGACAGTACAGTGAGGACAACATGGAAAGGGTTGAGTTTGTGTGGGTCTGGAAAGTCAATACAGCAATGAGTCTGATCCTGTTTATAGCTGTGCCTAAAAAAAACCCAGTCTCTGATTCTACAGTGTATAATGTGCCTTGGGACACTGTAATATGAAACTTTTTATTTCACCCCAGTAAATACATCAAAACACATACACACAATCACACACATACAGCCTGGATTTAAGCAAAGGCCTGCATGCTCAGTCACACAGTAGTTTTCTCTAAAAAAAAAAAAAATTTTAAAAATCATAGTGGTCAGAAGGAAATGTCATCATTTGAGGTGACATTCAGCTGTCACATTACACAATTTCTACCATTTGAGAGGGAAGCCAAAAAGTTCTGTGCCCTTTATCCCTAGTTCCCCAGTCTATTACTGTCTTTTTAACAGCTCAACCATGACTTACTGACCACTGTGGCAACACAGCTACAAAAGGGCTAATAAGTCATGCAAAAGCGACTGTCAAATCAATTTTATTATTCATGTATTTAGCCCAGTGATATATTACCTTTTCAGCGGACGTTTCTGTTGAATATCTGCTGTAATTAGCTACCTTACTCACCTCTATCGTGCAAATGTGACTTCACTTTATTGATAGTGTCAAGCAGAGGATACTGTAGCCAGGGAGAGGGAGACTGAGGAGGTTTTGCATAGACTAGTCAAGGAGGAGTAATGTTCTGCCACTTCTGCTACTCTTCCCACTGTTGTTAGATGAGTTATTTGCTTTTCTTAACCCCGTCTTTCAATAACATTCAGTACTTAATTGCGCTTCAAGAACATCAAGGCAAAATGCAATCCTCGTCTGACCAATCAGTTAAACCCGTGCCAACGTTAATGTGATGCGAATCAATCAATCAGAGCATTGTAATGTTGCATTTTAAGAGCTATACTGGGATGGAAGCTTCATGAACTTAAATTGTAGACGTGGAACCTTACAACCTATACATCTGCAGAGTAACTGGTTTAACCATTTTGCAGTTTGCAATGAAGGTTTTTTGCTTTGGTATGCGAGGAGAATGAAAAGTGGAAGTGTGACAGGTTCCACATTTAGTTCGGAAACCAGCACAGCTCCTCTGAACATGACACTGCCAAAAATGTCAGACTATGCTACTGTCACATTGAAAATGGCTAAATTGTAAAAGTCTACCGGAGACTCGGAGGAGTATGCCATCAACCGTGACTTTTCAACAGCATAGCTAAACTAGACCATCTCCCCGTTCTGTGCCTCATGCTGCCTAATGAGGCAGAAACCACTTAAAATGCTTTTCTAGCAAAGAAAATGCACAGTGATAGCCAATCTAGCAGCCAAATCTACAGTAGATGAAGCAGAGGCAAGGCATCACTGACTCATCACACAGTGTTTCTCCAGGACTAATGAACAGCTGGCAGCAAGAGTCCAGGTCACGCAGACAGTCCCAGCTAGGCCGGCCTCCCCCCAAGGTCACAGCCAGTCTCTCAGAGAACCCTGGCACCAGAGAGCAGATGGTGGCGAAATGATGGCCCATTATTACTCATCCAGCAGAGAAGATGGCTGTCTTTCATGAGAAAAAAGGCTCATGAGGATTCTGCTCTTGCTATGTTGTGTTCAAGAATTTTTCCATGACCAAACACTCTATTTTGCTACAGATGTGTTTTATCCCAAGTTAGTATGAGGATGCACTGCTGGTAAAGGTGTCCAAAAGTGAACTTGGAGATCCAAACTCCTATCCTAGTTAGACTCTGATGATTCCACTTAACAACTGTACACCTAGTGTGTGTCAGAATCATCTTGAGGGTCCCCTAAGATGTTTGTAATGTATGTGGAGCAACCTTTTTATTGTAAGAGTATCCTCATTCTGTTTGTATCGTGCACATGTACAAAGATGCATATAGATACATAAAAGCATGCAATAAGTGCTATTCACCACCTGCTACCAGTTTCACACTAATTCAACCATTGTTGTTGGTAATGTGCCATAGCAGGAAACATAGCAGTGTGCTAACAAAGGCAGTGAGGAAGAAGACTGAGAGCAAGAAAACAGATATAATATCTGAAATCTGAAAAAAAAACAAAAATTCTTGCAGTGCACTCACCACATTTATTGGACCTTAATAATACACATATGTTATGGTGAGAAGCACTGAATGGTAAACCCTTTCCATGTTTAAAAGAAAACTCTGTAGGGAACCTGAGGCTGTAGCTGATGATATTTCACAAGTCCACAAGAACTCAAGTACAGATGTGTATGAGTGAGCAAAGATTCCAGCTTCATCCCAATGAACCAGAGTATTAAATCATCTTCATGCATCTTTGCTCACCTTTAAAACATAATACTAGTTTAAAGGCAAAGAAAGTTTCTGTGTTGAAGACTTAATTGCCATAGCAACCAGTGGATTAAATTTGGCTTGGTTGAGAATGGAGATGCACTTAATACAACGCTGTCACAGAAGCAGAGGCTTAGTCACCACCTTTCTACCTAGCTCACTCTCTCTCACACACACACACACACACACACACACACATACTGACAAACATAGTGACCTGTATCTCAGCAGGCTATTGGAGTTCCCTTTTTAGCTGTGGGAAGTCTGTACTAGTGGAAGGCTGATGGAGAGCGAGAGGAATACAGAGGAAAGGTGTCTGAAGGGTTAGCTAGTGTTCTTCTGGTGGAGCTCTTGCAACCTCAAAGCACTAATGTTATATAGAAAGATGATGCATAATGAGTTTAGACAACAAAACCCTGCAGTGCCTTCAGGAAAATTATATTAAGGGAAGCACTAATTTTTAAATAGGACAGACAATGAATGAGTGTATGGAGACATGTCTGTCTGATTTCCTTATTTTCCTTTTCCTTCTTGCGGCGCAGAATGCTTTTGTTCTGATTGATGCAAACGGTCCTGAAGGTCTTGGTGACAGAGACAGCAAGAACTGGCTACGTGTTTTCTCTTCTGCCTCCCTGTATCTAGGCAACAGCAAACCACCACGATTATTACATCATCTGGCAGAGTGGGCCTCCCGTGTATTAATCTCAAAGCAACACTTAGCTGAGTTTAGTGAGCGGTGAGCGAGAGGAAAGGGTGCTTCACACGTAGAGAGGGAATGATGGAGGGCAGGGTTTGTGTGTGTAAGTATGTGTGTGTATGATGGGGGGGGGGGGGGGGGGGGGGGTCAGTTATAGACTGTGCTGCTTTAGTGGTTTATGACTTCAACTGGTGATCTGTTGGAAGGAATGAAACCACACTGGTTGGATTGGGTAGCAGGGTGGATTGTTGTTGCATCATGAGCCAGGGAGTCTCAGTAGGACATTAATCTCAGTTTCAGTAATTATTTCTGTGCTATTTTCTAATGATCCACCTTGTCTACAGTGGCTTATGTTATGATGGTGTCCTTGGATTACATTTCCTGACTTTAAACCTGCATTAATTGACTTGTTGGCCACTTGGGGGGATATCTGTAAACACAACATTGCCATATTGTCACCTTAGGAAGCTGTTACGGCAAACTGCAAATTCACACATCCAGCAGGCACATATCAACACGAGCATTCATTTGGAGTCGTGTTTGTGTCTGCCTGACAAATCTGAGTATGATATTCAGCCTCCTTTGAGCTTTATTTGGTGTCTAACTGCTTAGTAAAATATTTGGATCTTTAGCGGTTAAATGCTCCACTGTGTTCAGCAGCCAGTCGCTAACTTTGCTCTGCTGATTGGTGCTGGGCAGGTAGTGTACGGTGGGGTTTTTAGAGCTATTAGAGCAGCTATAATGAGACAAAACAGTAAAGTTGTAGATCAGTGATCTAAAACACTCTGTAGAGCTGCAAATTCAGATGATAATTATCTGTGGGTTCATCATGATGAGCAACCCCTTTCACATACACATAGGAAGGTTTTGTTAATCATAGATTATGCAAATTACAGACCTGTTTTTATCCTTAGTTTTATAAATACTGTAAAAAATAATAATAATAATTATAGCACCAATTATTTTCAGGAAACATCTTAAAAAATGCTAAATAAAGTATTTAGGGGACTTATTCTGTAGCAAAAGTGTGTATGAGCAAACATGATGCTGCACATTCTCTTTCTACTTGTGTGCAGGTACCAACCACACTCATACTGTATGAATAATACATTTAATGCATCAAACAAAGGGATAACTAATACAGTTTGTCATGCCACCAAATGACTATTATCTCTATTTACTCACTTCTTAATCAGTTTCCAAAAACAAGTGTCTGATCATGTGCACAAGATGTCTTTTTCAGCCACACTCTGGCTCCTTATGTAACCAGATGTCTACATCCTGTAGCCCATCAGCGCTGAGGTGTGAGGCACCTGTGTGTTTCTGCATGTGCACACTGTTTAAGCCCACATTCAGCTAATCATGCAGTTTTACCACTGAAACCAATAATACTGATAATCATTAGGTATAACAATGTGCTTCTGAGCTGCTGTGAGTCATTCTCCTTATCTGAAGTGTGAATGGTTGAATGAAAAACAATTCATAGAAGTCTGCAATACATTATGGTTATGTTTGTGGGTCATGTTTAATTTACAGTCATGTTCAGTCCAGTTTCTCTGTTTATTTTAACTATTTAAAAGGGCAATAGGGAGTTGTGTGCTGTCCCCATATTGCACAAAATGGCCTTAATACATCAGCAGGGTGTTAAGTATAATTGATAAATAACAATGACTCAGTAGTTACTTGGCCAGGTGCTGATATTTGTGTTTTTAAAACTCGATTTCTGGCTTGTACCCTGTGGTGGAGGAAATTCGTTTTACATGACTAATATATTTTCATGTCATAGACCTTTTTCTTTCTTTTTTTTGTTCTGCGCATTGTCATTTTTCTTAAACTCTGCCAAATCCTTGGGAGACAATCCAAATCTATTATTTTTTCTATGTGCTTTCAATGAACTTAATTAACAAATGAGAAACCAATTAAATGTCTTTTTTATTCGAAGAAGCTTTTGTAGAACGTCATGACAAAATGTATTCTGATTTCTTAGTTTTTTATAATGACATGATTAAACGGGACATATCATGGACATTTCCAAGTCTATATCTACATTCTGGGGCTAAACTGAAATGTCTTTACATGATTTACTCTTCAAAAAACTCCTTATTTATCTTATACTGGCTCTTCATGCAGCCCCTCAGTTTAGCCTCTGTCAGACACAGACCCTTTTAGCTGCTGTTTCTTTAAGGCTCCTCTCCACATGAGCCCACATTGTTCTGATTGGCTAGCTCCCTGAAAGTGAACCGAAAGTACAGAAAAATCACAAAAAGCATGGTTTGTCCCCTTTAGCATCACAGAACCACTTTTACAGGGTAGACTTGGTTTTAAAATCAAGACTTGTAATAGAAAGTCAGCAAAGAAAGCCGAACCGTAGCCTTTCCTTTACGATCAAAATCCACCTCTGTCAAAACTGAGATTCTTTTTCCCTGCAGCCGGCTGACTGACAGACCTGCTTCATTTTCAGCTGCGTAGGGCTGCTGGCTACATCTCAGTATTTCAAATACCTCAAAGAAAGTCTGCCTACAAATTCAAGCCCTCCCTGATTTAAAACAGCCTGCTGTAGAATTTTAACTATCAAAATGTGTCTTTTACAAACTCTTTTATAATGTTTTTTTTGTTTTGTTATAATAAAACACTGAATTGATTTTACCTAGCAACATATTACAGTTAAAAAAAGAGGAGTGGGCATCATTTTTACATCTCCCTTTACACTTAGTTTCAAGTTTTTAGCAGCTTGACCTCATTTCACTTCTTTAGGGAAAAAAAATTATTTGATTGCGACCGTTTTGATGTCCCGCTGAGGTGTTTCCATCAGCTGCACACAAGCAGCAGTGAGGCTCTCGCACTCAAGTGTGATTTGTCAAAGCAGTCTGACATTCAGCAGAAGCTGTCTCTTCTTAAGATACAAAGAGCACACTGCAGTGACAGAATATTTTAATAAAGATGCTGCTGTGGGAGATTACACAAGGACAAACTGGGTATTTCACACAGTAAGATTTTCTTATTATGCCCAACTACGGTCACAATAGGAAGCTTTTGTCCTGGTTTCAGAGCAACTTGGGTGGTAGCCTGCTGTTGTGAAAGGTTTTGCACGGGGATAGAGGGTTAAATGGATCACTGGTCCAGAGGCCAAAAAATGATACAACTAAAATCAAATCAGAACCATTAAGACATGAATCTAAAGATTTTCTCTAAAGGATGTTTTTGCAAGTACAGCTATTTGGTAATATGATTTTCAATAAAAGCATGCAGTGTAATTCCACAGGACTGGTTGCTTTTTTTCATGCAAATAAAATGAAGCTGCTCATACAGATCCAGATCCAATTTTATTAAGGATCCTATTCATGCATTTTCATTTCCTCTTTACAAATAAATCCTAGCATGGAAACTGAGCTTGGAATATAGACCTCAAACCCAATAGACCGTAAGAGTAACTGTACTTTAATTCTGTTTATTGGGGAGCAGTTAATTACTAGAAAGCACCAGAGACATACATCCACTAAGCCTGAATCAATCTTTAGATTGCATGTTGATTGGCTGGTGGTGGCCATGATTTGTTTTGGGAATATTAGCTTTGTGCAAGGACATGTTGTCTCAAAAACTGTGTGAAACTTAAAAGTCATTGCGCCACCTATTTAATTATGCAGAATGTAAATGTGGTTACAAAATGCATGAGAGTCATGGCAGTTCATATCCAGCAGTGACAAAAAGTTTTGGCAACCAGTTACCAGAAATATCATATCATACCAGCCCTGTAGTCATGTTGCCAATCTAGCAACATGGCTCAAGGGATGCCAATGAAATCATCCATCCCCTCCCCCTTTTTTAAAGATTGTTTTTAGGCATTTTGCCTTCATTTTAGATCAGGAGGACTTGCCACAGTGAGCTGCTAGATGAGGAGCTGCAGGGGACAGGCTGCACACCTCCAACTTTTCAAGCAAACAACTTGGCTATGACCTGATTCTGTGTGGAAAACGACTCGTGCTGTGAACTGCATGAAATCAGATTGTGGTTGCAGTTATTTTTGACTGTCGTCTTTATTCAAGTTTGAATTTGTTTGTCTGCACTGTATACAGATAAAACGGATGCTTTTCTGTTGCATTTGTGTAGCTGCTCAAGGAGTGTTTGCTGTGGTAATAAACCATACCCGCTGTTACCGCGGTAACCATACACTGAAACCAACAGCACTAAAATTTCAGGGAATTCGTCTTTTTTCTTCTTTTTTTTAATCACAATTTAGCTTCTGTGTCTCTCTCTGCAGTAATGAGCCAAAACATGGAGCACATCCCATTATCTGCCACTTGTTAGAACAGTCTGCACCAGAAGACAACACACTGCTCGTTTGTCCGTGTCCTTACTTTACATGAGATTGAGTTGTTTTAAAGACATCCCTCTAACAGACTGAGGACGAGGACTGAAAACACCGACTTCTAGGAGGCAATAAACTGGTTGCTTTCAAACTGGCTGCCTGGGTGACACTTTCAGACTCTGCAGGTTACACTTAAGAGCCCTGAATGGCATCATGGGAGATCGGTATTCCTATAGAGTGTTGATTCGGGATGCCGGAGAGCTTTGATTTTCAGTTTTAATGGGCTGACTAAATAATGGCGTGAAGAGAAGGCACATGCTTTTACCTGTCTATCCCTCTTCTGAGCACACAGCATGACACACAGTACACACATGCCCAGTCTCTGAAGTGGTCCATCTAAAAGCCTTGAAGACAAATGCACTGTGCGACTAAATCTTTACTTTCCTCTGCATTCTGTAACGACTTTTATGAGTTTTAATCAAGAAAAGTTGCCCCCTAGTTGAAGTGTTTCTATCTTAGGAAAAAAACTTGTCAATCTTGCATACAGTGCATCATCCCATTGCTGTAAATATTCCCAAAAACAGTCCCCAGCAAAACCACAATTTACTTCTGTTGGAGTATTTTGCTGAAGCCTGCTGTTTGGACACTACACCACAAATCCTGCCGGTAATCTCTCCCGCCTTTGTAATCATTTTGTCAAAAACTGGTCAATGATGACATGAGTGAAGGTTCAGCTGTATGATTTCAGTCACTGATTGGTATATGTCAACACTCCCCCCTCCCTTTGCGGACTCCTGTGAGGAAACCAAGACAAACCCCAGAATTTTCCACAATTACTTTTCAATTAAACTGTCACTACCAGCAGGTGCCAGACTGTGTTGTCAGTGTTCTCACCTCTGTGTGCAATCAGACCTCAGCACACAGGCCACGATCTTTAAGCCTCTTGTGTTTCTGCAATGACAAACATTCCTATCTAATCCTTCGCAAATTAAGACGATTAGTGATTGCTGAGGCTGCTTAAAGGCCTCAAACTAAGTGGTTGGGTTTCATTCATACTGCGGTGTTCCTCATTCATGAATTTTAGTTCACTGAAAAGTCTTCTTTTTTTTTATTATTCCCAAATCTCTTCAAAGCAGCGGTAAAGGCGAACTCACTTCGGTGTGATTCAAATCGTTTTCTATTAAAAGGATTAACATCTTAATAACCATGATTTAAAAATGAACCAAACGGCCAAATGGACTCAAATGTAAACTTCAAGACCATCCGCAGGAGGCCTGATGGATTCCTATTGGGCGTAATATCCAAGATTATTAATATTCCACTTCCATGCTCAAGTTGCATTGATGAGCCAAGAGTTTTCTCTTCGGGCCAGAATGACGGTGCTGTACAGCAGCAGCCTGCCAGAGTCAAGGAAAAACTTCTTACATAGGCTGTTTCCAAGTGGGCATAACCTTCTGATTAGAGGCTAGTTAGGGATTTGCCAAAGGGATTTAAAAGTTGAGAAAAAAAAGGTTGACAAGTGGAAAGTCATTTTTTATTTGAAATCAAATTCAAAGGAAGTTGAGAAGACAAGGTGGACCTGAATGTGGAGACTGAACACCGGCAAAATACTGTGTTTTGCTGTGCATGTGTGCTTCCATATATATGTACATGATACAGAAACAGCATGAGTCAGAGCATGTGATCATCTGTCTGAGTAAACCAGCACCCTGCCATGTTCTGCCTGTGTTTTATCTCATCCACGGTGCTCAGGCTTCTCCCCTTTGCCTGACTGGTCACTGGTTTAGCACATTAGTATTAGCGCTCTGAATTCCCTGTGTGGACATGTACCACCTGGCAAGCATCGCCGCCCTGCGTGAGTCAGAACACTCTGGCCATTAACACACGGCAGGTATCATGGCACTGGCAAAGGATCAAACCCATGTGGTAATGTTAACCTTCTTATCCTTAGTATCCACACACACACACACACACATAGACACATGCAGAGTTTCTCTCCTGCCAAGATTCGTACTGATTCCATACTGATCCCCAGAGTGCGATAGACTGAGATGACTGCTACCACCCTGCTTCTTTACAGGCTAACCCTGCACACAACACATCCCATTATCTGCTATGGAGATGTTCACTATAGATGATGCCAGACAGAATACACACACACACACACACACAAATCAATTTCACGCATGATGGCATACCGATTAAAAGGACATAGCTCAATAAAGTTGATGCTGATATCTTTTTTCCCTCTGGTATGAATTTCAAATGTAAAACAAATACGAAATCAATTTGCTTTATGTAGCCAAATGTATTTATTTATTTATTTTTTTGGGGACATTTTCTCTAGTTTCATCAAATACAACATTTATGCCATGCTCAACTTAGAAATTCTGCAGCGTTCCTCAGCTATACAAAGCTTTTTAGCCTCTTTCAGCTCCTTGTTTTGGATTTACAATCAAAATTTAAGCTCTGATCAACCAACTGAATGCTGCCCAGCACCAAAGAGACGAAGAAATCAACTAGTTAATGATATAGTGGCATATTTAGCTGCTAAAGAACCACATACTTTATTCCAGTGAGTGGAGAGTAAAATAGCTAGAAGGAGAATTAATATAAGACTTTGATTCTTCGGGCTGCCAAAAACATGACTCCAAATGAATGCTAAGTTGCTCTGTTTGGAATAGGCAATAGGCAAATAGAGCCAAAATGATGAGATGATCAATCCACAGTCAATTAATCAGTTTAAGTAAATTTCTAAACAAGTCTGGCTTCTGAAATGTAAATATTACCTGCTCTTCTTGCTCATCTATGATAGCATATCACTGAGCTCTGCATCACCGTTGCTACACTGCTGCCTGCTCTCACAAATGTAACTCACTCCACATCTCCAGCCTCCTGCTGTGTTAGCATGCAGTTGTGAGTGAATTCTGAGGTTTCTTTCTTGTTTAATGTCAAATTTTGTCTCGATAATCTGCGTCACGCTGGCTCACATTTGTTCCAGAGCATCAGATGTGTGGAGAAACACCGCTAAACTAAAATGTGAACTGTTGAAATACTGTAACTGTAAAACTGACAAATTCATCATCTGTTTTTATGTTTTTTATAGACCCAACAATGATTAAATACACAGAATAATCAATCATGAAAATAAATGTTAGTTGCAGCTCTACTAATACGTTTACCAGAATAATTTCATAAGGTAAGATTACATTACAGATGTTGTGTTTTGGCCAAAGTTATAAACGCAGCTTTAAAAAAGTAACAAAGGAATGTTATTAAAAGTTCATCTGACCAGGCCCAGTATGATCATTTGACAAAAGCTCACCATGAATCAAAGGGCGGCTTTACCCTTCAAACAGATGCAGGTAGAGTGATAGAGCAGAGCTTCAGGATCAGGAATGCTGTTGGTTCAGGGATTGCCCCGACCTCCATGCTGCAGGGACTTTCTGTTAAGATCTGCACTGCATCATTCTGCCAAGACAGAAAGGTCCTTTTTCGCAGCTATTTTAGACGTGCTCTGTCCCTGTGGTGGCCTCTTTGTCTGGCCACCAATCACTTGTCACCTTTGTCACCTTGTAAGCAGGAACCTCAGGGGTCTGGACTTCTGGCTTTAAAGCCTTGGTAGCCACATTTACAGTAACTACACGCATTCAACTGCACGAATGCAGATCACAGAATGTACCAGGATTGTTTTCAGTGACTTTACACTGTCCACAGTTTACAGTAAAACTATCATTTTCTGCATTCATGTCTTTCCACCTTCTGTTTCCGTCTCTCTCTTCCTAACCTCCTTTGCCCTCTCACTCGCCTGATCTTCCTCTTCTCTCGCTTTTCCTGTCACTCTGACTCACTATCTCAAGTACACAGCACACACACACACTCACACACACACACACACACACACACACACACACACACACACACGCACTAGAGTAGCTTTTATAGACACATACACTTTATCAATGACCACCCCGGGTTTCACACACGCCTGATAATTTAGCCTTCCTTAGGCATCAACACACACTTGTATATTTGCAGCAGCAGAGCTTCAAGATTAGCAGCTACTACTAGCATGACACACCGGGAGAGAGAGTACAACACACACTAACATACTGTACTATCACACTACTGGGGATACTGAGATACAGGCACACACACACGCACACACTTGCAGAACGACTGCTGTACAGCTTACAGTAATACTGCCACAATAGCATAAGCATATCCATCAAAGGCATACGTGTGTGTGTGTGTGTGTGTGTGTGTGTGTGTGTGTGTGTGTGTGTGTGTGTGTGTGTGTGTGTGTGTGTGTGTGTGTGTGTGTGTGCGCACATTAACACACCGCTGTATCTCGCATCTCGCACAAACACACACTTGCACACCCTGGCCCAGATCCCTCTTATGAAGCAACACTGTTTGGTGGAATGTACAGCAGAAGGAGCAAAAAAAAAAAAAAACCTACAGCTCCTGAGTATCTCCATGGAAACAGGCTGGAGAGCAGCATATCCCGCTCAGCATACTGTCAGAGACTGAGGATAAATCCAGTCCTCATTAGGGAAACCAAACCACACCACACACCAGGCGGCTGATTCCATTATTAATTGCAACAGCTTTTTCACAGGAAAAAAAAAATACACACAAGCACACATGCTCACCTGGATAAGGGGTTTCCTCATGCTCAAGTAGTCAATACCTTCCAACTCACTTATTGGACTTGGACGAGAGATCAAATCAATGCAGATTGTATGATTTTCACACAAGCTAAAGCAGTCTCATTGATTTCCTGCAGATATCTTGAATTTACCATTTAATCTCCTGTTTTTTGCACAGTAACTGACAGCTAACAATCTTTCTTTGATTTTTGATTTCACTATTACCTGACTTTTCTTTTTTTCTTGCGCCCCTTGCATTCTTGATTCAAAAGACAAGTGTTAACAAACTTATTTGGTAAGATGTTGTTGCTGCATGGTTCTTAGCCGTAGGTCATTTGAGCTTCACTGTGATTGTTTCAAATGGATAATTAGTGACAATGAAGTAGCTCGCATGTTTTATTAAATGAATGGTTCAGAGAGAAATTCAATGTTGGGATGATGCACATCAACTCGCCCTTACATAAGGTATGAACATTTTCTGTTATACCAACATCATGTGTTCAATACACATGATTTCACAAATCATATTCTAGTCTGATTTTCTGCAAGATGTTACTTTACATCTTTTGAAATTCACAGTTATTTCCTCAGGTCAAATAGAGTATGTGTTTACACATGTTCTCCGTACAAAACAATAAATTGTATCAATCATGCTCTCTGCTGCCAACATCCAGCTCACTCCACTGAATGCGCTCTATATTCAAACTCTTATTCACCCGTCCACTCACTCGTACACCCACACAGCCTCACTCTCTACCTAACATGGTATTGTACCGAGCACCACTAGGAGGGATTAAAACTGGGAACTAGGATTCTGGTTATTTCCATCCAGTTTCTCTTCATTTTTGCCACTGAGCATCAGGTACCCAGGAAATATTAAGATAACAGAGATGAGATGAAAGTTTAATGAGCCCTGCGGGGGTCTCTGGTCACTGCTGCAGTAAATTAATAGTATAGACTGTAGACAAGAATTCCTCAGATAAAACATATTACTAAATAAAGATAAGACAACTCATTAAAGGTCACAGTTGTCTGATATTTAATAGCCTAAATGATTAATGAATTACTCCTAAACATAGTAAGATATACCAATTATTTATATGTTATTGATTCATGAAGATTGAAAATAACAGTCAAGGAAAGGACACATTTTCAGAGATTTTCAAGTGCGAATTGTCCACTGTTATTCGAGATAAATCCAATATTATGTCATATTTACAGACATTTTACATACAGAGATGAATTGACTATGCTATTAGTGTTAAACACTTACTACAATGGAGTATTTTCTGTTCTAATCTAGTGTAGAATTATACCTGTAAGTATACCTGTATATCTGAGATGTATATTGATCTGAAAGGCAACAAAAGTCTACAGTATTTGATTTGCAGAGTCAAAAGCAATGATCCAGCGTTTTTACTGAACTGTCTGTCAATTTCACCTCTTATATTCTAGACACTGAAGAAGAAGTGGGACAAAATGCCAAGGTGCCACTAGCAAGAAACAACATGGTGATAAGAACAATCAAAGATGTGAAGTTGTGACAGTTAAATAGGTAAGCTGCTAAAAGAGAAAACCCCTGGATCATTAAAAGTTAATTGTAGGATTCTGGCAAAGTGTTGTTCCCTGAAGTGGTTGATCTCAACACCCTAACTTCTTTCTTTTATAGAAAATCAGGTACTGATTGGTATCCACTATTTGAATCAAGTAAAGTACTGTGGCGAAAGTGTAGTTTAATGCAGGTCAGACAGACTGAATAGCATGCTAAATTTGAAATATTTTGTATTCACAGTTTGTTTAGTATCGATATAATAAATGTTGGATATTGTGGTGACCATGTAGAGTGGTTGCCACCACGATGAGGAAACTGCCACCAACAGAAAATATTAAGTGAGAGGTCATCCCAACAGTGCCTGTTTGACTGACAGGTAATCATGCAGTACAGAAACACACATCAAAATATATATTTAAAAGAGGCCAAGTCCACTTTTGGAAATATTCACACATATAAACACAGCACTTTTTGACTGTTTTGTTTGTGTCTCCCTTATGTATCCTGCTCAGTGGTCTGAACTGTCGCATATGAAGTGAGAATTTGGGAAATTATGTTAACGGTTTACTTCATCCTGATACCATAATTGCTATTGGAGTACGTTTCCCAAAATCCATCTCTGTAGTCTCTCGAGCACATGAGTTGCATCTATCAATAAGTGAGTCTAGTAGCTGGTGATTGGTGACTGCTAAAACTCCAACACAAACAGACCGAGCTGCTGTTGGACAGTAAAGAAGCAAATACTGTGCCAGCAGCTCTGTAAAATAGGTAAATAGGTATAGTGATGGCCTTAAAGTTATTCATTGATGTATAATAGGATACTATTGATGGCATAAAAGACAGCAATATGTTATGTAGCACCTAAGTAAGCGATACCCTAACTAGGCTCACTTATGGTGGACCAACTTTTAAAATGGACCAGCTATTCTCATGTGCCTCCCAACAACCTCAACTAGAGAAGCACCGATATCAATGCTAATATCGGATAATGGTCCAATTCTCAAATAACTGGATCGGTTATTGGTGACAATGGGCCAATCTGGTATTGTATACCATTATTTTAATAACAATTCAATACATTTGAATATATGTATTTATTTGTTACATTCTTACAAAGTTAGAAAGTCAAGCCTGATGTTGCCATACACAGGTATACACCAATACCTAGTGCTGATGCAATAGATGAGGTATCAGTATCAGGACTGAAAAAGTTGGATTGGTGCATGGCTTCCCCCATCGCATCCCAAGTTGTAATGAGATCTGCTCTTGAGAATAACTAAATTTAACATAACTCAGTGGCATTTCTATTATCGTCCTGCTCTGCACCCAGCAATGAATCAGCTCACCAGTAAATGGCTGGTTAATCATTCCATCCTGACCTCCAAACCCCCGCAGCAAAACAAAGAGAAAAGATGCCATCAACAGCCAGATGCACTGCAGCTTTAATCTTAAAGACAAACACAGACTCTCTTTCCGTGACTAAAACTAAGAGGGTAAATAAACAAATGAGACATTTTATATGCTGTGTCAAATGACTGATTCGCCTATTCCCAAAGTAGGAGACCAACAGTAACACACCATTGACATTCTGCAGGAAGCTTCACTATGAGAGATAAAATAAAATTGAACATGCAGAAAATGTCTCATCACTCTGCTAACCAAACAGGACCGCTGTCAAATCAACCACCATGCATCAACAATGCAGGAGGACAGAAAAAGGCCTCAAACATTATTTGTACTGATTGTGGCAGAGCCTTCTGACAAACTATGTGGTCTACATCTCCTGTACCTACTGCCAGATGACCAAAATTTGGTGCAGAAATTCATGCTCCTCAGTGGAAGACTCACTTATTTTGTTGAGTCAATGACCTCTTGTTTAGCACCACAATGAGGTCATCTGGTATTAACACGTGATCTGTATCTGGAAACTTTATCTGGATATTTATGACTGATCCATCAGCTTTGCATTTACATCTGGTGGTAATAAGCATTTTTGTTATCTTAGGTCTGATGGTTGTGATCAGATATCAATATGCAAATGGAGTTTGTAAGCTTGTCAGCAAACATGGTGCGTTCCACGTTGAGGGACGCAGTGCCATGGACGAACAGCATGCATCTGTAAATCACTTAATGCAAAGAAAGACTTCTAGCTCATACTACGTGTAGCTTCTGCCAAGCTTGCTTAAGCTTGCAGGACAAGGAGGAGTTAGGTTACCATTTGACTTTCTGGAACTTTTTTTTTCTTACATACACATTACATACTTGGTCACACTTTATGAAGCATTTACACTTCAATGCAATCAGATCTCAATGCGAAGCAGACCGTTTCCAGAAGTCGCCTGGCGAATCTGATCATGTTCCAATGGCACTCCATTCTACGTGCAGTTAATGCACATAAGATAAAACATTTTATCATCCAGATAGGTTGTCCAGATACAGATCGCATTATAATGCCAGCTGTAAATGGGGACAAAATTTCACACTAACTTCTAAAAGACACTGCAGCTTATCTCAAACCTTTATTCCTGAATTTTAATGAAATATATTGTAGATATTACAGTAATGGTCTGCAGAGGATACATCTCAGTGTATTTGACCACTTGACCTTTCGTCTTCTGTTATCCTCAAGCAAAAATATAAACTTTGCATATAGGATATTTCATAATGTACCGGCCAACTTGCCATGAAATTTGATGAGCACATTCATGCTCCCAAAGGGATAGACTCTTTTAAAGTTTTGACCCTGATGCCATTTCCTCCAGCTCCACTTCCACCTCCATGGCAATTGTTTTAAGTATACTAGCTGAAAGGCTCTGAGAACTGAAAAGCCGTCAGCATGTTCTTCATTACGTCCCACACATTCTTATTGTTGTATGTAATGTACTTTTTATCCCCTAGGAGCTGCTTATTCTCATTGAAAGCTGCAAGCTTTTTGCAGGGAAGCGGCTAAATGAGGGGTTCCAGGTTTCTAGTGTAGTTCCTGGAGAATCAGAGCAGTAAAAAGCCACCTGGGAGCTCTGAGGAGCTAAGATTCTGTTCCTCTGAGATCCTCCTCTGCATCCCAATGCCACACATGACAAACGACCACCTCAGCCAGACACCTTGCTACCCATGTAAGCAGCCTGATTCAGTCCACACAGCTGCTTTAGTGTCCCTAGATGTATGCGTATAGGTGTGCCTTTGGCTCACTGTGTATAGTGCATCAGGAGATGGAGCTTGTTGCAAGGGCAAATGCCTTATGTACAGTTTGTGCCTGATTGTGTGTGCGTGTGTGTCAAACCACAAGGATTTATGCCGCCAGTGATCAAGAGTATCTGTCTATCCTCTGCTGCATATCACAGTACAGCTGATCTGCACACATGAATGAGTTTAAATATACACACAATTTTTGGCCAAAATACATTTTCAGGTCACAACCATCACATTTTTGCCCTTTTGGGCAAATAAAAACAGGATATACTAAATGGAGTACAAGACACTATCAAAGGTTTCAGCTCACACACACATTGAAAAACCCTGAAGCCCTGTCAAACAGCAGAATGCAGGATTTGGATATTGCTGCAGCACCAACTAGTCTCCATCTCCTATTATGCCATCAGAAAGGGTGTGTGTGTGTGTGTGTGTGTGTGTGTGTGTGTGTGTGTGTGTGTGTGTGTGTGTGTGTGTGTGTGTGTGTGTGTGTGTGTGTGTGTGTGTGTGTGTGTGTGTGTGTGTGTGTGTGTGTGTTTGTGTGTGTGTAAGGCGAAAGTGATGAACCTCCATCAGGTCACTTACAGGTTGAGGCTTTGAGGCGTCAGAGCCAACATGTGATAGAGAGATTGAAGGCTTTGAAAGGGGATCTCACCATTCAGCTGTTGGCCAGCAGGTTTACTGAATCACACAGTGATGGAGTAAGTTCTCCTGCTACCCCCCTTATCTCCCCTGTCCCCATCCACCCATTACCGTTACCCTCATTCTCCCCTTTCTCTTCTCTCTTCATCTTAAATTACCCCTATCTCTGACAAACAAGGCACGGCGACGCATGCCGAAATTGACAGGGATGGGTTTTCTTCCTTTTCTACAGTCAAAATGAATCGATAGAAATGATTACATAATGCTCAGCTACTGGTATCATTAAGTAAGACCATCTGTCAGATCTTTTAAAGCCACAGATTCTGCTGATATGAGTGGCCATAAGAAGATTGATGGAAAGCTGTTTGGCCACATTGTCAAGATAAAAATCCCCTTGTTGCCCATCGAGAAGCCTGCTTGAGGAGCAATCCCTCCCACCCTGCTGGATTCTGTTACACACACATACCATATGAACACACACACCTGCATATATCGCCGTGATTGAGAGAGAAGAGGAGCCTTTCCTCCAAAACCGAAGACAGACGTATTTGACATATTTGACAACAGTCTATATCTCAAAGAGCTTTTTTCCCCCTATCCATTATGATGAATACTAATTACCTAATCTGCTGTAGCAACTTCTCATCTACCTGTTAAATTCACACTCACACACACACACACACACACACACACAAACATACAAGGCTGTAACACTTCCACAGAAAATGTCTCAAGAAAAAGAATAGAGACGTTTTTCCTATATGAGTCTAAGTCTTCTTACCTTGCAGCGAGTCTATGTTCCGGAGACATTGGAGCACATATGCGGCGCGTCTTCACACGATGACAGGGAAGCAGCGGACAGTCATGCAGAGGTGTTTCACATCTGAGAACGGAGGGGCAAAGCAGGATTTCTCCTCTGTTTTTTCTGTGCCTTTCTTGTTATTTTTTTTCAAAGCCCTCAGTGGAATGGAGCACTGACAGAGGAGGAAAAGGAGGAGGAGGAAGAGTAGGTGGAGGAGGAAGATGAGGAGGAGGTGGTGGTGGAGGAGGAGGAGGAGGAGAGGGAAGGCTGAGGAGGGAGCAGTCTGCCGGGCTGGGCTGCTGTGGATCACCTGGAGCAGTGTTGGGCTCCGCATTTACTCCTCCACTGCAGCAGTGCGAGGCAGCGGCGCGAGCTGCATGTTCCACAGGCTCCCACAGATCACCGCAAAACAAGGACAAGGAGTCTCCATACGCTGGATTCAGGATTCTGCAGCTCTGTTGCTCCACGCTCTCCTGTCTCTATCAGCATGCACACTCATGCTGTCCCTCTCTCCCTCTTGGTTTCTATCTGCATTTCTCTGTCTTTCTGCCTTTGCCTCACACTCCTATTCCCTCTCGAGGTGGGTGGGTGGGTGGGTTTGGGGGGGGGCTTATAACCAGTCACAAATGTGATGCCATGTTATTTGTCTCTCAGTTTTCCTGGTCCTTGTCCTCGTATTGACTGGTGCATGTGGTTACACGTCTGGTGCTCTTGGTAATAAAACGTCAAGCTCAATCAAGCCTCAGCCAACCTCACGCTCCCCTTGCGATGACATCACTCCTCCGAGCAAAAGGGGGAGGGAGGCGTTTCCTGGTCTTGTCGGGACCCTGCTGACGTCATCGAGATTAGACACGTTTTTCGGGCCATGTGCGGGTGTTTAAATGGCATACAAATCCATACAGGAAGTCGAACAAAGCTGAACAACACGCCAAAACTAAGTTCTCCACTTGAGGTGAACACAGCAACAGATCAGAGCAACTCGAATACAATTTCTGTCTCTCGAAGTCCTGACACTATTTTTGGATCACCATCTCTCCTCCAAACTAAAAAGCTATATTCCACCAACCAGAAAAACACTTGATCTCTAAGTCCGACCGCCCTCACATTCCCCTCACGTCCTCCCTCCTTCAACCAGTCTCTTCTCTGTCCTACAGCACAGCGGAGCTCCTAGGTTGAGAGACAATCTCGGACAGGAATAAATACAGATTTGGAATGGATCGTATTGATTTCAGGCCTAACGTACAACTTATTGGTATTCTGATGCAGTAGAGGTGCTACTCAAGAGAAATGTGAGTGCTCCTTCCTTTGATAGAAAAGTCATACCAGTAATAGCTGATGCAGACAGAAATAAGGACGAAGCAACACAAGGCCAGTACACAAAGAAGTAAAGCCTTGATTGTACATGAACTCTAAACCTACACCTAGCTTTAATAACTGGGTAAAATAAAAGAGTCTGATGAGTCATCCTCATGTTTTCAACGCTTGTTCTGCGCAGGTGTATGTTTGGAAAGAGACAAAGTTCCTCAACCCGCAGTCCTCTCTTGCCAACTGTTAGACATGGTGATGGATCTGTAATACTCTGGATTCTTGTGTTGTACAGTAGCAGTCATTAAATATCATTACTTCTTGAAAAACCGCAGCAGTATTTCACACTAATGCCCCAAATGTTCCCCATTATCTTTCCAAGACTGCACATCTACAGAACAGGTGGTTTTCCATTATTCCACTATGCACAGTTGTGCATGCAGGCTGACAGCTGACTGAGTTGGTTGCAATATGCAACCTCACCGCTAGATGCCACTAAATCCTACACACTGGTCCTTTAAGCTTGTAGCCTCAAGGAGACACTTTAGACAAGTAGGAGCCATCAAAAATGTCCATTTTCATTTTTGCTATATTTCTTTTTAGATTGTTGGCATTGTGTCCCTTAATTTGTGTGAGATATGTTTTTTCTTGTCCTTTTCCCTCATTACATTTCTATAATCTGATTCCACACATTTCCACATCACTTGCGTAAATTGAATATTGGACCATGTTGAAGCTCAACATTCAACTGTAGGAACAAGAAGAAATACATATTTTGGAGTGGAGGGGGACTTCACTAACTAACATTGTCACACAAATAGCTAATGTTGTCCTCTCCAGAAACCCAACTTCACCACCATTCACTTACAGTCATTATGAAAGCATAAGCTATAAAAGATTAAACACTCATAAAACATGAATGAAAAAAAGGAAAGGTATTTCATTCTATTGTGGGAACCATATTGTTGAGGTAGTTATTGCACCTTATAACCATCATCAGTAATGAGACTATAAGGAAACTCAGAGGCTGCTACTGTACTGAAATGATGATAAAGATGTCAAATCATAAAATGATCCCTTATTAGAGGTTTTTTATGTTTCTGTAGACATTTCCTGAATGCAGAAGTAAAGAAACAAAATGCATTATCTAGTCTCTTGAGTGTCCTTTGTATTTTGTCAATAAGAACAATATAAATTTACCTTTGCATTGCTGCTTACACAAACTGCTGAGCCCCATAAGCAGACCAACAAGGTAAATACATTTTTCAAAGGCAGCAGAGCAAACAGTCTGTAGTGGATTCTGGCAGTTTTTGAAATACACCAGTAGATAGTAGAGCACAGCAGCAATTGTGTATGATACCAAATTAAACACTTCCACCTAGTGGTGTAACACTGAGCTGAAGTGTTTTAGGAAAATTCAAAGATTTACACATTTGTACTATATCTGTCGTTTATATATATATATATATTTTTAATAGAAATAACAGAACTTTAAAATGATTATAATGCAAAAAAAATTTGCATAAAAAGTAATAAACAGCATCACTGCTCCTGATACGTGTCCTGCTTGCTTTATATTCCTTAAAACGATCCAGTCCACACACTTATTAACATTCTCCCTCAACCTTGAGAAAATGATGAGTAAGGTAAGATCAAGAGCAAGTTCTGCGGATGGCTGATAAAGAAGAAAAAACTCGGAACAATTCTTTAGATTATGCACTTCAAACAAGCAGAGATGTTCCCGTATCCACACTCACTTCATCAGGAGCCTTTGTGCTGACAAAGCCTGTAAAATCACAATAGGACCCTACACATGATTAACGCTCGGATAATCTCTGATGTGTGTTTGGTCTGAAACTCCACCGTCAGCCCATTTGTAACACTTAAAAGACATTTTCAAATGTGATTAAAAAGACAATAGCACATATATGATCGCTGTTCCAGCTTCAAAAATGCTTCCACACTTGAAATCTTTCTGTCAGTATGGCATTATAATTTAGAACGGGGCAGAAACACTTGAGACACAAGCAAACAATCAGTGTTGGGCTAAATGAGTAAAATATTAACAAGGAGAACAAAAAAGTAAAGACCATGGTGTAAAAATAGCCAAAGCTGACCTCAAAATATTTGTTCATTGGTGAATTATACACAAACACAAAAGAATGCCTTTTGCAATATTAAAGGTATATTCTCATGATGGGCTTCATACATACATTAACTTCTACTGTCAGCTTTTGTGTCACTGTGTGGTATTTAAAGCCCAAGTATATTTAAAATTAAGGAGATTGACTCTTTTGTGATTCCACCTTGGCCTTTAGCTTCAAAAGCATCATAGTGACAGTGATCGTATTTGAGGTTTATGCTGATGTGAGCCAGCATTTGATCATCTGCGCTGCCCAAAAAAATGCCAAAAGAAAGGCAACAGACCCCTGCAGTGCTTTTTCCTTGGATGGCTCGCTGTGCTCTGACCTCTGCTGACAGATGCAATCGTGCTGAGTTTAACCAATTAACTACTAAATTAATGCTTAAATTCTCCTCTCATCACAACAGCTAACACCTCCATCAATACTATCTGAGGTCGCGGCGTCATCGATTGAGCGTCTTAACCTGTCTGTACTTTTGGAGGGTCGTGGTAGGCTCGTGCCTTCCCCATCATGCACTCGGCACATGGTAGGGAAATGCCATGCACAGGTCACCTGTCAGTCACATAAACATGCTCAGCACACAGAATGGAAAGCACGACTCGATCTTTGTTGTAAGGTGATGCGCTAACAACTGAGTTAATCCATAGATCAGATGCTTTGGTTTAAAGCTGCTGTAATCAGTGTTTTTATGTTTATTAACAATGGCGTAGTGACAAATCTATAGGTAATTATCACCTCTGCAGTTCTCCTTTTAGCATCTTCCAGCTCATTGCTTTGTTTTGCTGGCCTTCATCTTTATTGGTATGATTCAGTCTTATCATTAGCCCCATCTCCAGCCTGAACAAAATTAGTGACTAGCTGATTTGTGGAGCTTTTAGCAGCTAATGAGTCAGATATTTCCCCCAGGAGCTGATGGAGAGTAATACAGAGCTAAAAGTCAAACAGGTGAACAGAAACATGATGATACTTCTTAATCAGTGGCTCTGAAGATAAATTCTGTAAAACCAGGGGCCCCTTTTTGACATACTGTCACAGTAACATAGTATGACATGCATCCTAACTGCCCTTGACACAGAAAAATAACACCTGACTTCAGTTTCAAATCAATGAATGTAGTTTAAGCTAAAGTTTGAAACACATTTAAAAGATAAGACTGGCATTATTCTGTATTTCTCTTAATGGCAGTCAATACCATGAAATGACCAAAGCCAACAATGCAATTCATCTCCAATACTTTCCACATGTCCAACCTTGTCTGCTGCCCTTTGTTTCTACTAAGAATAAATAAAAAGGCTACGCTGTTACCAAAAACAGCTGGGCATTGTAGCAAACATGTCTTCAAACGGGCGTAAATATTGAATTTGGCGGAGACTATTTTCGGTCACAGATTAATACACAGTTCATGTACTTGTGTGTATTTCTGGCACCAGGAGGATGTATGTGGGACAGACTCTAAATAACTTACAGCTACAGACAATAGCCAGTTTAAAAAAGTCATATTGGTAGATTGCTTCTGTTTTCATGTGTTACTTTCTCACATCATTGAAGTTCATGTAACAGTTTTGCATAGATTTTGAATAGTGAAATATAGGTGGAATATACAAAAGCTGTTTGGTATGTGGTATTTTTTCCTTATATTAATACATATATTGAAACATATATAGCTAAATGTTAAAGTGTGCAAACATAGGAAAAATGTGCTAGTAAGTCTGCAAATTGAGTCGAATCAAGTCTTTTAATTGCATGTTATATGGAATAAAACTAAGTCAATAAGTCTGAGATGTACATTTTTGTGTATATTCCTGGATTTGTGAACTAAATCTTCAAATAAACTCTCATCTGCCTCCTGGGCTTTAGAGTACACTAAAAAAGAAGGACAATTAAAGTGAGATGATTAAAAACTAAGATTCTAGACTTAGTGGATCTTGGTAAAACATTAACTACAGTACAGTCTGGCGGAGGTGTTCATGGTCGTGATGGAAAATGGCACCCAGGAATATATTTATTGTACAAGCAATACTTTATAGGATTAATCTGGTCTTTACATGTGGATTTGTAGACAATAAAACACAGAATATCACCAGACTTATCCTTTAAGGTCTTTGAATAATAGTATTTATGGTGTTACCAAAAACCAACCTGCTCAATATGAAACTATACAAATCCTTCCATCAGATTCCTGCTACTATAAAACCATTAAGCCCTATATAACATGTAACTTTTTTTTTTTTTTAAACAGAGCTGCTTATTACAATAACATCTCCTCATTAAATTTGACTTAAGCACCCCTCCCACCTCTTACCTGAGTCCTTCTCAAAGAAAAGACAGCAGTGAGTCTGTAGTAGCCATGGTAACACCTGTGACAGATGAAAAGATGGATGACAGATATAGTACAATACAGCTGAGTCACTCCCGGCGCACATTGGCTGAATGGAGGGGGAGCAGCACAATGGGAACATGTGGGCTTTACAGACAGAGAGAACTTGAGGGAGAAGATGTGGCTCCTCTCCATTCACAATGGCTGTCACCACACACACACCTACACACACCTCCACCTCCAAACACATGTAGGCTACTCTGATCTCCATTCTCACAACACCTCACCCACACACTATGCATCATTCAGTGTTAGTTATGGATAGGTGCTAGAAACACCTCGACAAGTGAACAGTCATTCTGTGAGTGGGTGACTCATTCATGCTCTGCACAACTTCTGCCAGTGTTTATATTTGAAATGATCAGTCTGCATGGAGGAGGGGGTGTCACTAACCAGGTAGACTGTCTCAGAGCCTCCAACCAGACCCCCAATACTGCATGTGCACTTTAGATAATGTCAGATAACAACAATAACAGGATTTCGCTGCAGTCTGAGCTCATGCACAAACACGACACGTAGCTCTCCTTCTTCTTCCTCCCTACCTTTTTCAGCGCTGACATCTTCCGCCTGAGAGAAGGTCACTTCTCCGTTGAGCCGAACGACGATAGTAAATAAGTGGACAAGTGGAAGGCGATCATGTCCCCTGGTATCCGTGAAAATGTTCATTGCCTTCTTGGTGGGGAACATCTGCGGAAGAGAGGCTGTAGTTTCCCATGATGAGGGCGGCTTGAATGTGTTTTCTTTTCCAACGCAAGTCCTGATGCGGCGGCGGACTTCATTGTGTGGAGAGGACTTCTGATGCACTGATGTTGTTGTGGTCACTGACAGCACAGCTCCTGTAATAGCAGCTTATTATCAGACGCCATTTTTTTTAAAACAAAGTCTGCACCTACAGTGGCATACTTGCGTTGATACAATCAGACAAATACAAGCAGAATAAAACTTAAAAAGTTCAAGAAATCCCTGTTGTGCAATCAATTAGAAATTTGATTAGGAAATGCCGTTGTAGCAGATGAGCAGGGAGATCATTCGAAGTTAAAATGCACATTATGAATATGTAAGGAGAAGCTAAACACCATATAACATTGCTGTAGCTTACTTGAGAGCTGCATATGTGAGCTTAAACAAATAGTGGCATCATTTTCATTTTCACAAATTAAACCTAATCATAAAAGATAACACTAGCTCCCTAAGCTTAAATTAAGTAAAATAACTTACCATCAGTTAAGATTCCCTTCAGACATGTATAAAGATGTTTTTTAACATTCCACCAAAAACAGGTATAATTATAACAATAAAATCCTTAAAATGACATTTAGTCATTCTCCCTCATTCAAAATCCAAAATCCATGAATATGCAAATATATTTAATTTCAAAAGTTTAATTACTGAACAGATGTCTCCTACTTCACTGTAAACTTCATTCTCAGTGTATCTTAACTGGAAGCTTCAAGTTTCCACAGCACACTTGTGTAAGTTCAATATAGGACCACGATTGGCTTCAAACTAGTTGTGATGTCACAAATCATGCTCGTTGGCCCGCCCCTTAAAATCAGATTTTTAATCAGCTCGGATAAACTTTCAACTTTCAGCATTTGAATGTGAAACCAGTCTTCTAGTATCAAACTCTGCACATATATCATTCTACACAGTGAAGCTTAAACATCCAACCGAAGGACCAAGAAGAAAAACACATTTTTGTAGTGGAGGAGGACCTCATTAATTATAAAATGAGTTTAAGGAAAGGATTTGAAAGATCTTCTGATAGTAAGTGTACTGTTAGTTTTTAGACATGAGCAGAATAATGCTTGATATTACCTGTAAATTTACCTGTGAAAGTCTCCCTCTAATAACTTTTTGTTTAGATGATGTGAATGAAAAACACTGATCTATCCTTCAGCAACTGCTGTTGACGTGTCCTTGGGTTCGACTGAGCTCATGGTGAGATTGTGTCAGTCGACTGCTGTGTGGCGTCTGGGTGGTTTGGCATCAGCAGTGTTTTTCTTAAAGTACAAGATCAGCACATATTTCCTTGAAAAGAGTTTTCGTAACTCACATTCACTCACACCTCCTGGGGTTGGGACAAAATTATAACGAAACCAATTTTTTGTGAAGCTGTGTTGCGTATGTTTAAAAAAAATTGGGGGAAATGGTAGAAAAAGCTACTAGTTTGTTGTTTTGGAGAGCCTTAAGACACATGTTGTGGTCATAAAAGTGAGTGGGATTGGTGATGGGATTTATTGCTGAGGCATTAAAATATTCTGCAGTGCGGTGTATAGGTCACTGTGAAATCGTGTGGGCACAGTGAATAAAGCAGCCAAAAGCGGAACACTATTTGCATCTCTTAACCTTTATCCATGCTGCAGAAACCAATAGATTTTACAACGTTTTATGTGATTCCAATTAATCTGCACTTGAAGCTTGTATCTGCTGCATTGTATAACCTTAACGATAGATTTTAAGTTAAAAAAGGGGGAACATTACATCTGTCTGTAAGGTAAAAGAGACAAAGTTTTTCAAAAACAGACACTGCAGCATGTGTTAAAAAAACTGATATAATATTGATGATATACATGTTTTTCATAAATGTTATTATGCTTTAAGCATACAAAACTCATGAAACTGATAAGAATTTGCCCTTTTACAAACAAGTGTTTCCTTCAAGTGTTCTTTCTTAAGTGCTGTATATATGTCAGTATAATAAATCCCAATAACACAACTCTGCATAGACCCAAAGTTTTAGGATGTGTGATAGGATGAATTCTCACATCCACAACAGTTTGAAGCCTCTCAATACATGCTTAAATCAAAAAACTTCACTGAGTCTTTAAACAAATCGTTACACTGTTATGTTGTGCATTAAATCAGCAATTGCATGTAAATATAGGAAAAAATAATTGTTTAAAATGTATTAATATGAACTTTAAATGTTTCAATAACCTCCACATGACTTAATATTTCTTGTATTTAACTGAATTGGTGAAACAGGCAGACTGAGGAATACATATGTTATTGCGTCTTTCATTACTACTGTCATTACTAAATTTGGACACTGGAGGGCGACAGAATCAATCTATCGCAGTGTGCTCTCTTTGATCCTGAAAGATTCACTCTGAGTCTCTGTCCATGGTGCTGATGTAATGTAATAATAATATAATAATATAGCATGTGCTCTATCCCACTCCATTGTGCTGAAATGTATCCACACAGTTTATCAGCATCTTTCCATGGTTCTGAAATTGTTAAGCCCAGTCTCTATTAGTGTTGGTCTAAAATACTTAATTATTCGTCTTTTTCAATTGCTGCATTTGCATTAATTAATAGCCAAGACCAAATCTGAACACTATTATACTTTTACCAAAAGACAAACAATCTCTACAATCTCTTGTAAAAGATTTTAAACTGTACAATCTTCTCCACAGCGATCCTTGTTTAAATACATTCTCTTTGCGTGACCCATCCAATATATTAAATCTGCAGTGCTGAAAGTGCCTCTTGTCAATCTCATCAGAGGTCCAATTAAGCCTATAATTACTCAATTGTGGAAATGGTAGACTATTCATAGTTTATGATACAAATGAGCACCCAAGACAGACAAGTCCTCCTATGTGCAATTTATTAACAAACAAAACACCAGAGGATCCTGAATTTGTGATGAGTTTCAGCCTGAGGACAGATAATATAAATGCATTGGTCAGTATAGTTGTCTCAGGTCCACTCCTTATATAAAAATCCAATAACTTGCTTTAATAACAGTTTTGCTAGTTGCAGCTTCTCTCTGCAGACCAGTATGAGTCATAAAGAATAAATGGAAATCTAAGCTGAGACTCCACCTCCGGAACCTGTTTGCCTCAATGAGCAAAGTTATACCTGACTGGGACGTCTTGAGTCGTTTGGCCTGTTTTTGTTCTTGTATGACACCTTCAGACTGTGTGAAGCCATAGCCTGTTACCTGCGTGCCTGCACACCTGCAATTAACCAAAGATAATGAGCCTCCAGCTGGTGTAACAGCCCCTGCTGCTTTCACACAGCTCGTTTTCTCAGCAGCAGCATTTTATTCAGTAGACTTCACCTGACTGGGCGTTTTAATCGTTACAGAGTGTGACAACATTTTCCAACATCGCTGTAAATAATGCAAATACAAACACTCATGTCGTTGATTGAAGGTGCAGCTGCTGCGCAGTCGGTTTGTTTCTCCCTCCTTCCCAGCTTTTTGTCGCATTGGATTTAAAGGCGAAGCAGAGTTGGATGTTACTGGGAACTGGAATCAAGTTATTGATGGCGTGTGCCTTTCTACAGCTGTGTGGCAAATATGGGATATCGGAGGGGGATTATTGTCAGTAGGAACCGTATGTACCCGTGAAATTGGGAGACGGGAACGAAGAAAAACCTAGACAGGGAGGTCGAGACTCCCAGAGGAGAAACCTGGAGGAGAAGCTGTGTTATCAAACTGGAAGACGTCCAGCAGGCAGTCTGAGCAGGTAAGATGAATGAAATTGGGGTGTAACACTACCTGTCGTGTGTGTATATGGTCGTTGGATATATGCAACCTTTGTCACAGCCACAGTAGTTCAGAAGAAATGAAATCACCTGTCCCGACACGGATTGATCTCTGTGAAAAACGTGACTCCAAACTTCATTCACCAGCCGACCGGTTTTAAGTTGCGTTTCACCAAAACGGGGGTATATTTAGCGCAGCAGATTGTAACAGAGATGTATTATAAATTGATGGGAGAAACGATTGAATACGGCGTATTAATCACTATGCGGTACATTTATTTAATAGCAGTTTCTCATTGTTGCTTCTCATGGAAAGCGATCACAAAATTCTCCCCTTAAAAACTGCGGAGGCCAATCAGCACTGAGTCTCCATTGTGAAAAATGAAATTGTTTAAAAATGTGGTGTGTCATATTAAATCATATGCATGCCGAATAATGTTAAGTCAATTTTAAACGTGTTACATATGTTAATTATGATGTTTAAGACATGTGTTGGTTTAATTAATCATGGAAACCTTAAATTGCATGATTATTCAGTAGAGTTTGGTAAATTCTTCAAAGCTGAGACTCGGCCCTCTGTTACACATGATACAACCCCACAGCAATGCGGATGAGCTTGTCAATACATTGTTAGAAAGGATGGGTCATCCCACATTTGTTACTTCATGTCAAATTTCAGTGTATCTGTCAGCTCTTAATTTTGGATTTATTGCCCATATACAGTTCAGTTTGTTTTTAATATGAAAACAAGAGTCAAATGTAATCTCTGTAGTGTTTTTTAAACTTCCAAGCTTAGTATTTCCTGCACTAAAGAATTACTCAGAAAAAGTCTTGAGAGACTCTTATTCTTTCTTTCTTTAGTTTTTGTTGAGACTCACTTTTGCCAATCAAAAGTTCAGCAGTGAGTCATGAAATATTTATAATATTCCCTCTCCTCCAGACAGCAGCAGGCTACAAAATAAAGGACAGAGTGAAGGACACTGGGATAGCCTGTGCAGCTACACTTCCCTGCTGGATCATGGGTAACCATACTGGCAAGGAAAGCCACCACATTCATACAGGTACAAACACAAATACACAGACATGGTTTTATTTTGAAACACTTATGATAGAAAATGGCAGTCTCTGTTGCCATCTCTTTCTCTCTCACTCATTCACTCACTCACTCACTCACTCACTCACTCACTCACTCACTCACTCACTCACTCACTCACTCACACACACACACACATACAGTTCACTGTTCATGGTCAGTTTCTCACATATGTATGATTTGATTCCTTTCAGTCCATTAAGCTGTAAGACTGGCTATTTTCAGACCTTTCTCCTATGTGTTCTTAGTGTCAGTGTTTCAGTGTTTGTGTGTGCACACTTCATACAAAGCTTACAAAGGCTTTTTGCTGGAAATCTAGCTTGAAACGTTCTGGTTATTCCATGAAAATATAATTAACCTTTTCATATAAGCTAAATATGCCCCAAACAAAGCAGGAACAAGAAAATACTGGTATAAGAAAGCCAGAACTTAAATGATGTTTTTATAAGATTTTTACATTGAAGTGTACCTTTTTATAAGGTAAAATCACAAAGAAGTGAGCATCATGCTGTAGATTTAACCTGTTCATCCAAATGAAGCTCTGATCCACAAACCTTTCTTAGCACACAAAAAGTGATGAATCAGAACTTTGTAGTCAGTTACAAGCCATCTTTTGAGGTTGTCATGCCTTCATTATCATTTGTTTTAAAGCATCACTGACCAGATGGCAATTGGTTTGACTGATGTGTGAAATCACCCTGTGCAGCGCCTCAAGCCTCCTTTTTTTAATTGAAGCTAGTCGGTCGGCCGCTCTCCCTCAGTTTAATTCCCACTTACAGCTGATTAAAATGCTGCTCCTTGCTTCCCTCTCTCGGCTGACAGTGTGCAGGAAGTGGGTTCGGGCTAGAGTCTGAGAATAGCTCCCCTGTGAACACGCTGCTGCTGTCAGCGAAATGATGACTCCGCAGAATCCTGCAGTGTACAACACAAGGGCAAGGTGGGGGAAGCATGAGAGATCAGAGTGTAGTCCCTGTAGCCTGCTTAAAACTGCAAGAGTCAATAGCTAGTGAAAACTTTTAATAACATGGGCCTCAATCTGATCAGTCAAATGGCTTGAATGCCATTTCTCAGCAATAGACAACACTTTAGAGGATGTTTCGCCACAGAGAAACAAAACTACTACTTCTAAATCTCTGCAAATATGTCTGCAGAATACTGGCAGTATTGATGGTGGTAGCAGTGAGAGCAGTTGGATAGTAGATCAGGGGGAAATCGCCTCTCTTCCTGGATCCTGCCAGATGGGGGAACAGTGTGTGTGTGTGTTTGCCAGCCGAGACACTGGCAGGAGAGGCTTTTTGCTGCATCAGTCAGCCCAGGACAGTAAATAAGGGAGTGGACATCGAGTGCTTACATCTGCATTGAAGACAGGCAGTGGGGGCTTTGCATTCAGCTCACGGAAGGGTTTTAAACTTACATTGGATGATTTTGAGGCTCTTTTTTAATATTATACCTCTAAGCTGCTTCTCTTCTGTTCTTCATCTCAGGTTCTCCTTTGGATTTCTTCCACACACCTCCAACCACGCCCTCCGAGGCAGAGCTGACTGGCATGGCCTTATCCTCTGCAGCTTCCTCTAATAACGAGCTGCAGAAAGGAGCGCCATCACCGGAGACCACCAGCAGCAGCACCCCCTCCACCACCACCCCTCCTCCAGCTTCAGACTGGACACAGAAACTGCCTGCTCCTTCAGAATGGGCCGTGATAAGTGTGGACAGCATCACTTCCACGGAGACGAACATGAGCGATGCAGCAGCGAGGCATGGGAATACAGCGGTCAGTTTGGACAGCCTGGCGTCCCCGCATCTGTCCAGAGAGCTGCCTTCAGAGCAGAGCTGGCAGGAGCGGGACAGCGGACTGGAGCCACAGGCTGCAGCAGAGAGAGCCGGGGAGGAGATGAGCCTGGTTTTACTCAGTCTGATGGAGCATTATCAGTCCTCACTGGGTCTGGCCCCCAACACTGATATTACCACAGGAGCAGTAGGTAGGCCTTCTGTTCTTCACTGTTTTGTTGTCTTAAACTTACTTAAAATAAATAGTTATTGATATCTAGCAGAAACCAGTAGAAATTGCAAGGGCAAAAGAGTTTGTCTTTTCCTCCTACTTGAAGTAAATTATAAATGAAAGGGATCATAAGTATCTTGTTGCATAGTTACATGTTATTGATAAAACATGCTTCCAATTTTAAGTCATTCATTCTTCAGACTGACTTAAAGTTGCAGTGTTTAGAATGTAATAGCATCTAGCAGAACATACTTGGAAAGTATGTTTAAATAAGTGTTTAATCACCTAAAAATAACAATCATTGTGTATTTGTTACTTCAGAATGAGCCTTTATGTCTACATAGGGAGCAGGTCCTCTTCCATGGATGCTGTCATGTTGTACCGCTATGTTTGTACAGTAGCCCAGGACAAACCAAATACTCCCTCTAGAGAGGGCTTTTAGTCTTATTTGTGTGTTTTGCAGGCACCAGAAATTCTCCTACATTGTTGGAAGGGAAGGTTTATATAGTCGGTTGCAATCTGCAACCTCACCACTAGATGTCACTAAATCCTACACACTGGTCCTTTAAAAATTCCCTCCAGACATGCTTAAAGACATGAAAATACTCTTCTTTGAATAATAATTTATGCCAGATATGCTTTTGCCACTAGAAAAGTTTGATTACCTCATTAGAAATACTTAAAGTTACATCCGCTCATTCTCCCTCATTACAAAACACCTGCTCTACGAATATGTATTTAATCTGAAAAGTTTAACTGCTGGACACAAGATGTCTCTTACTTCACTGTTAAGTCCAGTCTTATTGTATTTGCACAGGAGGCTTCTAGTTTCCACATTACTCTGGTGTAAATTGCATACTGGACCAAAATTAGCTCTAAACCAGTTTTGATTTCACAAATCATGCCTGTAGGTCTTAAACTCAGGTTTTATTAAAGCGTAATGAAACTTTAAATATGAAAAAAGTCTTTGAGCGTCAAACTCTGCACAGTGAATCTCAAACATCAGAATAAAGTAACATTAAGCCAAAATACATTTTTACTTTAACATTCATGAACTGGTGTTATGTTAATAATTTTGCTCTCTAGCAAAAGATTCAAAGTAATTAAAGTTGACAGATCTAAATCTATTCTCAATTAACCTTGTGTGCTTTTTTTTGTTTGACTTGACTGTCAGAGCTGCTCAGGCACTTGATCACAGAGAGAGATGAGCTGCTGGAGGAAGTGCAAAGCCTGAGAGAGACCCTGAGGGTGAGTTAAACGGCAGGTCACATGAGACACCCTGAGGCGCCAAAAATCTCCTGAAATAGACTTTTGTTTTTGTTTATTAGGTGAAGTGTTGATTTATGACTTTAAAAACACAGGGAACTTGCAATGTGTTTTATGTGTTGGAAAAATTAATAAACTCTTGAAAAAAAAGGATGAAATTTGTTTACTTTTTCTTTGGCATTTCGGTCGTAAAAATATGATATCACTGAAGAATACTTATTCAAATACCTAAGGTTGTGCTAAAAGACTGATATTAGTTGCTTGATTGTGACTTTACTCTACTTCTACTTCATATAGAAAGCGATCAGAGGCACCAGTAATATAGAAATCATGGCCTCCAGGGGACACTTAATAGTCATATTGAGAAAGACCAGATTTTCAGTTCAGATAAACAGTGTTTCTTGTCCTTTCGACCCTCTTTCTTTTGTCGTCCATGACAGACGGAGAGGTTGGAGTGGCGTCAGTTCCAGTGCGATCTGCAGGTAGCGGTGTCTGTGGCCGACCGGCTGCGGGTCGAAGCGGAGCAGGCTCTGAATTTGCTCCAGGATAGCCACAGGGGTGTGGAGAACCAGCTGGACCAGGCACTCAGCAACCAGCAGGAAAAAGACAAAGAACTGGAGAGTCTGAGGACTGAGCACAGAGACGCCTGCAGCAGACTGTCTGAACTCACCCTGCAGCAGCAGCAGGAGCGAGCTGAGCTAGATGCACTGAGGAACGCATGCAGGGTGAAAGACATAACAGATTGCGATAAAGAGGCAAAGACACAACAATCTGTGGAGGAGGAGACGAAGAGATCTGTGGAAGAAGCTGAAATGGAGACTGAAGCAAAAAATGAGGAGAAGCAGGAAATGGATGAAGGGATGGATGCTAACGATTCGGGTCATGGTCCTGAGGAGACAAATGGATCAGAGAGCACACAGCTGACAGGAAAGGGGGTGGCGGAGAGTTACCTTCGTAGTTTGGCTGCCATGGAGAAGAAAAAAGATGGGGGACGTGGGCAGAGAGATCCAAGGAGGATCGTGATGCTGTCTGAAAGATCATGGTGAGTCTCACACCACAGTGATTCTTATGACAAAAAAAAAATCTTATCAAGCATCCAAACTTTGTCTTTCAGGAGTCTGTCTCGTCTCCCGCCGCCAACCGACTCTTCCAATGAAAACGGAGACTCGAATACCACAAGCACAACACTGCCACTATGCAAGGTACAACACTTGTTAAATTGATATGTATCTCATTACAGATTGGTGAATGGATGGAGGTATTTATATGATTAAATCACAGTAGACCTGTGTGCTGTACATAGAATCAGTCCATGGCGTTATCTATGAACTCTTCCAGAAACAAGAGCCGGCAATAGGGAGAAGGATGGATCGCATTTTACAGAGGCAGGACAGCTGGTCCAGCTTTTACACAGGTGAGTTTAAACCTACAAACCATTGGCTATGTTCTTTTTGACAACTTAAAGGATGCAATGTTTGTACTCAGCCCCAAGCCCATTTGTTGATACTTTAGTGTAAAGTATATGGGACTGTCTCAAACTATACAGGCTTTGTTCATGGTAATAGGAAACCGTGCCTTCCTTGTTAGTTTTGGATATTTTAAGGGTATTTCTGTCAATAAGAAAAGTATAGTGCACTGCTTGAATGATCGTTTATTCAGTATACAGTTGGTGTTATTGCGGTTGCATTTGTGTGTCGTAGGGAAACAGGATGAAGATCAAAGCTCGGACTCCTTTAGGTAAGTAACTGTAATGTCCTTTTCTCTAATTCTGACTGAACACATGGACAGCCACAAATACTGCAGTAGCTGTCTGTTTAACACTGAGAAGCTGGTAAATGTTTAGCAGTACAGCGTTTGAATCCATCATGAATTGAGGTTTAATCAACCTTTTTAAATGTGCTCGCAAACATTTCTAAAATCTTCTTGAAACCTTCTCTCAGACCTCAGGATGGTTTCAGTGCTCTGCTGCGGCGTCACGGCGGCTCCAGAAGGAACTCTTTGCTTCGCTGGTGCCAAAGTCGTACCGAAGGTTACAAGGTGAGAAAGGAGAATTTCAGCATTGTAAAAACAAGTGGAGATCAGGACATGCAACAAAAAAACAACATTTTACTAGTTTGTCTTCTTGAAATATGTTTCGTGGCAGAATATTGAGATCACCAACTTCAGCAGCAGCTGGGAGGACGGACTGGCATTCTGTGCTGTTTATCACACATATTTACCAACTCACATCCCGTACAACTGCCTCAGCCCAGCAGACAAGGTAAAACGGTTGATTTTCCACAGAAAAGAAGCACAAGTGATAAGCAGACAACCACAATTGAATTCAAGTTAATAATCTACAAAATACCTTTAACACAAGTACAAGCCTTTAAAGGCCTCCACAGAGACAGAATGGAAAGATATCAGCTGCAGTTAAAAGTGTTGATAATGACTTTACAGGATGTTTCACAGATGAAGAAGGTCAAGTAAAAGTCTGTAAAATGTCTAAACCCATAAAGAAGCTGCTTTTGATTTAACGTTGTGTTTTTACAGAAGGAGAATCTGGACCTTGCTTTTAAGACAGGAGAAGATATAGGAATCTCTGCCACACTGGTGAGATATTTTGGACAAATACTCCTGATGTTCAGTGCAGGTTTTAACAAACTCATTTGGTATGTTATGTACAATCATGTCACCAGTGGCGTGCACAGACAATTTGGGGGGCAGGTGCTCAGTGAAAAATAAGGGCACTTTGTGCGGCATGGAACTGCCGGCTGCCTTATTATAGCAGTGTGAGATTTATCTACCTCATGCTTCCATGCTAGTAGAGCTGCTTCCCTGCTGTAGCTGCCTAGAATAGAATAATAATAGTTTTAATAAAAGCCTATTTTTTAAGTTTTAATAATAGCCTATTAAGGTAAATACAAGATTATTGCAAGTCTTGTAACATAGAAATAACTTAATAATATAATTAGCTAATATAGCTTCATGCCTGATTTAGTACCGACAAACCACTTTGTGTAGTTAAAATAAAATGTGGACAGCTTTTAAGATATTTCAATAGAATTAGAGGAACTGTTCAACTTTAAAATCTGAGCTTTAAAAGGCCCTAAACAGTTAACATGACTCTGGTCTTGACTCTGACCTTTCATCTTCATCTTCCTCTTCCTCCTTGCTGCTGGTGGATGCTTTTATCCAGGCGAGCAGAGAGCTGCTTCCCTGGGCAGCCTGCTGTAGCTCCCTTTCTTTTTCCTTTCTTACCCTCTCCTTTCTAGGCATTATGCTGCAATTAGTAAATAAAAAGAGACCAAAAGTATGAAGTTTGGTGACATTACAACAAGGCAGGAGGCTACTTTTTCTGCAGGAAATTGTGAATTGCTTGTTTGTAATTTAGCAAATAAATTAGGCTACTGCAAGTGTTAATGATCTAGCCTAATGTAAACCTACACAAGACTAAATATTCAGCTTAAGTATACTGATAGATTCACTTGCTGTACCAACGGCAAACTCTACCGACATTAGTTGTGTGGTGGTCATCTCGTCATATCTATTATGAATTTGGGATAGCGTCGCAATAGCTTGGTAACTGAGGCTTAGGGGGCAAACAATACACTCGACTCGATTCATTTATGTGTTACCTGGCTGGTGGGGCAGGGGAGGAGGTGTGTGTGGGGGCTGCAGCTGTGCACTGCTGCTGCAACGCACCTCCGTTTGTGTCCGCTCTGCGCGTTCACGTTGACAAAGGAAGAGAGGTGTGTGCGGAGGAGGAAGGAGAAGGAGGAGGGAGGGCGTATATTGGGGCATTATTATTTATCACACGCTTTTAATCGTCGAGTATTTATAAATGATCATGTCAACATGGGCCACTTACAGTACACTGTTAAAAAAACAACAAAAAAAAACGAACTTTCAAAAGGGCACTTGCTTGGTCCAGAGGGCAAAGGGCAGGTGCTATAGCACCACCTGGTGTCTATCTGTGCACGCCACTGCATGTCACATTAGATTTATGATTGCTGTTCAGTATTAGTGTAGTTTTCTTTGACAGCCTTATTACAGAGGAGTTTCACTCATAGCTCTTACAGTAGATGGTAACGTGTCTTCAGTCTTACTCTGATGTTTTCATGACAACTGTGTGACAGACCGTGGACGAGATGCTGAAGGTGGACGGACCGGACTGGCAGAGGGTACTGAGCTATGTCGAAAGCATCTTCCGACACTTTGAGATGTGAAAGTCGTCCCCTTGTGCTCCTCTGCCTGGTTCTTCTCTGTTGTTGTGAACAGAGCTGAAAGACTAAAACCCTTTTTGCCACAAGAGGGAGCAGTGCTCATGATGCCAGCCAGGATTTGAGGTGTGTCAGCAGTAATATCAGACTGTTTTTATGTCATATATATCAGCATTTTCCCACATACAGAAAATGATTCCCGACTGACAACCAGACGGAAGAAACTAAACAGCATTTCTTCCTCGGATTACTTTTTATTTTTCTACATACATAGAAACAACACTGGATCAGAATAGCTGTCAGGTGATTCTGCACAAAAAGACACAAATAGATTTTAAAATCAGAAAATACACCTGCTCAACAACTCTGTTCACTTTTGTTTACTGGGTGCTGGGTGCACTGGTTTTGCACTGTTTGCCTTTAAAAAAGAAAATGAACAAAAAAGAGCACTTTATAATTAATGAAAACTGTTGTATTTTAGGTAGAGGATTTTAGAATGTGGGACACTTTAATTTCATCTATTTTGACCAATCTCTTGACATGATGTCATCATGTCTGCATGCACCCAAACATAAAACATCCCACAGAAGAAAAGAGCAGACATGAAATCAGATTTTATGTTGGAATAGTGTTTTAACCAAACTGTATACAGGAAGTTGCCTTTGAGGAGATGTGTGTATGTACATATGTATGTGTGTAAGCACTTAAGTATTTTTAAAAACATGTAAACATATGAAGAAGTTCTTGCCAAAGCCTTATTGCAATAATAAAGTTATGTATATGGAAGTTATGGTTTCTCACTTTTTTCTCCATTAACATCACACAGCGTCACAGAAAAGCTTTATTTTTAATACATAACGAAAGAACAGCAATTAATAACACTTGACAGCATATAAAATGGTATAAAAGATGGCATCAAAAGGAAATGTTTACAGTTCAATAACACAACAAAATGTTATAAGTGTAACAAGTAACAAATGAAAACATTTTAAAAGCAATAATTTAACATTTTTGTGAGGAAATTAAACCACAATGTAGATATAGTGTAAATTTCTTCATGATAGAACATTAATGCATGAAATTGTAAATTTTACTTAGTGTCACATGAAGGCAGATACACTGTAGACAGGATCCTGAAAATACAGTATGGTCATGTAGATTCCCAAAGAATTACACAAAATTAACCTTGCAAACAATTTGTAGTAAATAATTCCTATGAAGCTGGGATGGCGCCCCCTATAGGCGGTGTTGAGAGTGGCGGCAGGAGGAGAGACTTCAGTTTAACTGACATGGTGGCGATTTCAGGGTCCTGGGTTTCATACATCTTCACCAGTCTGGCAAATTTAAGGACACCTGAAAGTAAAGCAGACCAAATCACATTCAGAAACTGTCTTTTACCACTGATAACATTCAGTCTGTACCTAAACATCTTTAGATATTTAATGTGACAGTACTGTGAGGTTTACTGTTAGCACTTTAACGATATTCTCTGTAAAATAGTCGAAAGTGCTCATCACATTTTCCCACAGCCCAAGGTGATGATTTTCATAGGATTATTTTGATCAAAACTCAAAAGATACATTTTCTGAGACTGTAGACAAAGAAAACCAGCAAATGTTATTATTTGAGAAGCTGAAACAGTTAATCTGTCATTTTGAAAAATAAAAGACTTAATTAATCAACAAATCTTTTCATACCCAACACTTGGGTTGTACTTGGTCTCAGTGAAGGAAAATACTCTAAATCTATGAAATATGCTGTTGGGTGCTGCTTGGGTTGGTTTAATGGACAAAGTACATCTGTATATTTCTGAAGAAAACAGTGAAGACCAGTGTAAGCCCACTAGTATCTAGTCAAAGAACAAGCGCTTATACATTTGTTTTATTTAGGTCTGGAAAGTCTCACCCTCTCCTTCGTTGTTGAAGCCGTAAGCTTTGATGACCTCTTGTTGAATCTGAGTGGCCACTGGCAGCACAAGCTGCAGCATCTTGCCCATATCGTTGCAGGCACTCTCTCGCGCCTCCTCCATCCTCACTGCGTTCTCTGGAACCGAGAAGGCCTGGATCACCTCACTCAGCACCACTGTGAAGCAAATAAAAACATCAGTTTCTCTACTTCTGTACTGCAGCATGTAAATGTAAGTACAAGGGATTTTATACATATAGCACGTTTTATCACAACTGGACTCAATGTATCAAAATAAGAGCTGCAACAATCAGCCAACAGAAAATTAATCAACTATTATAATTCTATATCATTCACTTTTTTAACTAGAATGACCAACATTTGCTGGTTGCAGTTTGTCAGATATGATAACATGAACGTTTGGATGTTGGACTGTTGATCAGACAAATGAAGACGTCAAAATGGGCTCTAAGGAATTATAACAGCCCTTTTTTTTTTTGTATTTTGACCTTTTACAGACAATGTCATTAATCGATTAATGGAGAAAATATTCAGCAGACTGATCGATAGTGAAAAAGATTGTTGGTTGCAGCCCTAATTGCAATGCAAACCCATTCTCCCAAAGAATAGCAACAGCAATTTACCATGAACCTGAGAAAAATATAACCATTTTCAATTTGCTTTTGAAAAGTAGACACGCAGCTAACAGATCAGAAAAGCTGCTCTAAAGTTAAAGATCAAATGATCAAACATCAGCATCACAAGATCTAAATCCTACTCAACATACAGAAAAAAACACTAAAAGGTCCTGTCTGTTGAGCTCTGGCTACTGTGGACATGACTTTCTATATTTTAACATCGGTTGTAAACAGACTGAAGCACAGCTGGTTTACAGATGTTTAGGGGAGATAGTCCAAACTCCCTGCTTCAAGATAACACCCACCATGTTCTTTATCTCTGGAAGGAAACCAGAACTGTTATGAAAAGGTTTGAAGGCATCTTCTGTCCTGATTAAATCACAATACAGCTGAGCTTCTGGGTGGCCAAAGATGAACCTAACATGGAGTGAATGAAGAGGATGAATTAAGTATGAAGTCTTCTCACCTCTTGTCTGCTCCACAGTCAGGGTGGGCTGCTGTGCTGGAGCTGAGGCCATGTCTGCAGGTTCAGGAGAGGGACACTCAACAAACTGAACTCACATATTTACAGTAAATCTAATAATCAGGAGTGAATGGACAATAAAAGACAGACATACTGTTCTAGACAAAATGTGATACTTGCAGATAAAAAAACATCAGTGGTGGAAAGTAACTAAGTACATTTACTGAAGTATTGTACTTAAGTATCAGTATCATGTTGCTAAAATAACATTTATAGATCAAACTACCCAACAGTATACATCATTAGGATTAGCGCTGTGTTCACAACTTTAAAATTATGTTTACATGTACATGTCAATAAATTACAACAATTTATTTTTGATAAATACAACACTCTAAATGGGGATACTTTGCATAACATGTACTTTTGCTTCATTACTTAAAGTACATTTTGCTGCCAATACATATGTACTTTTCAGATTTTGAATGCAGGACCTTTACTTGTAATGGAATATTTTTTACATTGATGTATTGCTATTTTTACTTAAAGGATAGGGTCACTTTTTTTCCAAGTCTGTCCTAACAGTCAGGTGTCCATGTGAACAGTGAAAAAGGTTTTCTTCACTATAATCATTCCTCCTGTTCACACTGGCCATTAAAAGATCATCTTCAAATGTATGTCCAGTCATTTAGTGCAAAAATGCATTTAACGTTGATCTGAAGCTTATATGAGGCTTCAGCAGTCTGAGTTAGTCATATCAGAGTTAGGATATCTACCACATTTACAGTCTTGCATGATGAAGAGATCTTCTAATGGTCAGTATGAACAGGAGGAATGATTACAGCAAGATAAACATGAGTCCTTATTTGTTTGTTACAGTAAAATGTAATGAATAAAATCCATTCACGATCTTAATGTTTGCACACTGTAATCTTAGGTAGCTAGTAGTTAGCTTGGACCCAGGGTTACATTTGAAGCAAGCAGTAACGTTACACATGCCTCTAGCAACAATATAATGATGTTCTTCTCTCCTTTATGTGTCACTGAAGTAAGAAAAGTTAACACGTTTGAATTATTACAATGCAGCTAAAAGAAGACGTGCTGCTGTTGTGATAAGGAGCTCGACGTTAGTTCAACATCTACAGACCGTTTAATTGTTTTTCTCTTTTGATAGCTCCGAGTTAACCAGCTCAAAGAATGGCTACAATGAATAAAGACAACTACAAAACGCATGAAATGTAACAAAATATTGAGAATGACAGTGCTGTGTTTTCAGAACTCACCACCCTGATGAAAAACCCGAGATAGCGGCGAAAGCGCGACGTTGAAGTTAGCTTCCGATTCGTAGCTTCCGATTTAGGGTTAAGGGTAAAATAAAGGGAAACATTCATATTGATATTTTAACGAATGGCTCTCCGTTTTTTCCACCTCTTAACTTGTAAAGAAAGTGTTAGACATCGTATAAAAAAAGCCCTAACGCTATTTGAACCCATTTTCAGATTTGTAAATCCTGTTTTGCTTATGGAAACATGAAATGAAGGACTATTACACTGTTTTTCCCACCACCCAGACAACATTACAACAGAAACCACTTTACTTAGACTTGTCAAATCTGGACGAGATTATATAGAGTATTTGAAAAATAGAAATATAGTGAGTTTTTATCTGGATCTGGTCTAAAACAGGAAATCAACTGTGAAATCGCCCCTTTTTGTGTTTTCACAAATATAAAAAAAGGTTTCACAATCTGAAACTGTCTTAATTAGCCTCTGGAGTGTTCATAATAATCTGGTTCACATTGGAAACGTGTAAGTATAGTGGTTTTTGGACCTGGTTTGATAATGTCTGGATGGGAAGAAGACAGTGAAATCGCCCTTTTTCTGTTTTCATAAATAATATCAAGGTTTGATCATTTGGAAGTGAGTTTAACAGCTTTAAGGCTTTTCTTACGATATCTGGCACTTTAAAACGAGTGCAAGTGGTGCAAAAATGACTTATCAGCCACTAAATATTATTTAGACTTCCCTTTATTTCCCCCTTAACCCGAATCGGAAGCTAACTTCAGTGTCGTAAAATGTTTTGCGACATGTTTCCCTCCTTTTAGGCAGACGCGGATGTAAAATGTAAATAAACTCAGCTAGTTTCACTGTAAGTCTGAAGAATGTCATTTAAGAGGAAGTACAAGTGAATAACATTGAACATAAGCACACTGGACTTTGTTTATAGTGTGATCGAAGCGAAATTGAGAGGTAAGTGCTGAATGACGTGTAGTAACAGCTGTTTTGCCACGTACGTACAGCTGATCACTTTCAGCTGGTATTCACTTGACTCTACAGGTTAGTATCGATGGAGCAAAAGCTGGCAGATTTCAGAGCACGACGACAGGCTGACCATGCTGTCAAAAAGGATCAGTGTGCTGGTCTGCAGTCCAAAACAGAGACAGTGACAGACTCGGCAGGTGAGACTGATACACCAGCTGACAGCCAACAGACAGAAAACATCCAGACTTCAACTCACAGCCCTCAAAGCCAGGTGAGACTCTGTTCACATCTAGTTTACAGAATACACTTAAAGTTAACATTTTGAAGTGTCCAGGCCCAAGCCAAGATAACATTCACGATATCATTAGTGTCATTAGTCTCCTTCCAGATCCACTGAAGATATCACACCGCTGTTCACGTTTAATATGAAGTCCATTTTAATTGTAAACGCCCTGCCACTCCTGTGTCTTAACCTTTCTTTTTGTGTCCCCTGCAGGACCGAAGCGACTGGTTGCTGGACAGCGCACTGGGGAGGTGGCTGTCTTCGAGACAAATTGTCTTATCAAACATTACTCTGCTCAAAGTGCTGCTTTGGCTGGTTCTCCTCGGTCTGTTTGCAGAATTGGAGTTCGGCCTCCCCTTCTTCGTCATCTCCCTCTTCTACTGGCTCTATGAAGGACTCCGTAGCCCAGCGGCCCGTAAGCCTGGAGAACTGAGCGCTTATTCTGTCTTCAATCCAGACTGTCAGCCTCTGCTGGGCGCTCTCACTGCGGAGCAGCTGGAGGGCGAGATGGGTTACAGACCTCTGGCAAACAGATGAAATGCTTGGGATGTTTATATCAAATAATCAGTTCAGGAACATACAGAGACCTGCTATAGTAATTTATGCTCATTAATCCTGTATAACATAAAATTCTACTGATAGTTTATTCCTGTTTTCCTTGAAGCAGTTTAATGTCACGGATAGTATCCATCACCTAACGTTGTGGAGGAAGGATAAACTACATCAGATATGGTGGTCTAATCCTCACCATCACTTGACAGGATGTTTTCCTAACACAAAGTTAATTAAAGGGTTTTTTAAATCTGTATTCATTTTGAACACTGACCTCCACTTTCCATTGTCCTCTACTTATCAATTTGGGATTGTTGGAAAATATAGGAAGTATTTAATAGGGAAATGGAGTCAAACAAGAGCTCATCCTGAGTCACACTCACAGAAATGATGAAGGATAAGCTGCGTCACTAAGGGGATCCCAGCCTCGTAGAAAAATGCCCCCAATTTCAAGCCTTTGATGTGGATCATCTTATCTCTGGAAAACTTGAGCGACACATGTATTGCTTTAAATGACGCTCTGTAACGGTCTATGATGTGGCTTTGTAGTCAAAGGTCCTATTAAAACACAACACAGCCAATAGACCTTTTCCCACTTGATATTTTATAACCAGGAAAACACTTGTGCAGTGTCTCAGTAAGCCATTTATTGACCAAACAAGTACACAAGTCAAAACAATAACCAATGACATTTGTTGATATTTAGCTAAATGTTTTTATTTTATTTTAGTTCAGCTTTAAATATATATATATATATATCTCATTTATCTCAAATATCTGAATCACAATCACATAATGAATTACATTCAATTAGCACCTTTAGTATCACTTGAGTTGTATTAGACTTGATTACATTTATGTGTGCGTTAAATTAGTTTCTGTATTGGATCAGATTTAATTAATTTAAACCCACCTCCACCCCCCCTCATCGGAGGACAAATTACTTTATTGTGTATTATTTAAAATATTCTACTTTTCCTCTAACTGTTCTAATCTGAATTTGAAATTATTTATTTGCTAAAGTTAGTTATTTGATTTTACTAGATTAAATCTGATTATATCAGTTCATATTATATTATTTTAGGTTCTATACTATATTATAAATAAACTATCTGTTAATTTAAACCCAATTTTTACATTGACCATTTGAAGTATTCTAATATTCTCATCTAATTACTCTAATTTTAAAAGTTTTTATTTGCTAAATTATTTATCAGATGTTAAGTTTTTAGTTTAGTACAGTTTAGTTTTAATTGCGATAATTTTGCATGCTCGTCATGCTTCTCACTCTTTTTAAATCTAAACCATCTCCCCTAATCGGAGGAGAAATTACTTTATTATTATCATTATTAACATTTTAAATATTCTACTTTTCTTCTCTGACTGCTTTAATCTAAATTAGATTATTGATTATTTAATTTCCAAACTATCCTTTAGATTTAAGTTTTTTTTTTCTCCTTTATTTCCAGTGTGTTTTAACTAGTTATTTAGCAGGCTTGTCATTTCTCGCTCTCTTTTCTGATGTCATACCACACTGTGACACATCCTGTCAGGACGTCTCAGCAGTGCAGCAGTGCAGCAGCACAAGCTGCTCTGGACTTTGGTGATAGAAAATCTTTGGAGATGTCTGATGAAGTTGGTCTTAGTTTTGAACACAGCTGGGAGTTTATGTTCACATCCAGTAGTTAACAGCTGCTGAGGACCCTAACCCTAACCCTAACCCTAACCCTAACCCTAACCCATCCTATTGATGGAAACAGGAGAGCGATTGATTGTGTCTGTCAAAGACGTCCTCTTCTGTCTCTCTGACAGGTTTCTGTGAGGAACGATCGTCCACCTCACTCCTACAGTCCATTTGTTATTAGACCAATCCAACCAAAGTGTTTCAAATCTGCATTGAATAATTTGTTGTTGTTGCCGATGGTAACAGCTAACAGCTTGCCTGTAGGAAAACTGCACAGCTTTGTACAGGTCAATATTAAATATAATATATTTAATTAGTTTCTATATTAGCTCAGACTTAATTAATTTTAACCCACCTCCACCCCCCCCTCATCGGAGGACAAAATACTTTATTCTGTATTATTTGAAGTATTCTACTTTTTTTCTCTGACTGCTCTAATCTTAATTTAAAATTATTTATTTGCTAAATTCTTTATCAGATTTTAAGTTGTTGGGGTTTTTTTTTTTTAAAGTTTTTTGTTTAGTTTCTAAAATGAGATCTAATCGAGTAAAATCAAATAACTACCTGATTATTATTGCAATTCTACTTTTCTCGTCTAACTGTTGTAATCTGAATTTGCAATTATTTATTTGCCAAATTACTTATTAGATTGAGTTTTTTGTGTTGTTTTCAGTTTAGTTTAATTTAGTTTTTCGGGTGTTATTTTTGCATGCTCATTATTCTTCTCACTCTTTAGATTTAAAGTTTTTTTTAAAGTTTTTTTTTACGGTTTTGTATTTATTTCGGTTTTTTTAGTTTTTTTTAGATGAAGTGTTTTGTTTTTTGTTTATTTTTGAAATGAAAGTTCAAATGATACTTACCTATACATACCATCTCCATGAAAACCACACAGAGATGTAAATGGCAAGTGTAATTTGCACCTTACAGAACGGCCATGTTCAGGTCACCATACCCGCTGACGTACGCAGTAACAACTTTGAAAAACATGTTGGATCCCCTTTCGTCTCCATCCTCTTGAATTCCCTTTTTGTTCTCCTCTTCCATTTTACGTCTGATTCTCTCCTCGACTTTCTGTTGTTTCTGTAGCAGCTTCCTCCTCTTACCTTCTTGCCTCCATTTTCTCACCTGAATTTCAAGACTGTCACCTGAAAGACAGAAAATATCAGAGTCAAGCTTTGAGCAGTCAAACCTCTGAATGTTGTACTCTGAAGGTTGTTCCAGCACAGAATAATTAAATAATAAATGAACATATATCTGGTATTACAACATTAAAAGCATGTAACGACAGAACATGAATGAAATGTTCGGTCAAAGTTTGGAAGTTGGCTTTCTCACCACCGACAGCAGCAGCAGCCGCCTCCTTCTTCAAGGTCTTGTCGATGGCTTTGGCGAGTTGGTCCTTCTGGTGTTTGAAGTATCTCATTTTCAGCTTTGAGATGATACCCTTCTTCATCGCTGTGGCTTTGCTTCCTGTCCCCTCCTCTCTGTCCTCCACCTTCTCCTCTTCATCACTTTCCTCACCATCTCTGTCTTCCACCTTCTCGTCTTCGTCACTTTCCTCACCGTCTCTGTCTTCCACCTTCTCTTCATCACTTTCCTCACCATCTCTGTCTTCCACCTTCTCGTCTTCGTCACTTTCCTCACCGTCTCTGTCTTCCACCTTCTCTTCATCACTTTCCTCACCGTCTCTGTCTCCCACCTTCTCTTCATCACTTTCCTCCTGGTCTCTGTCCTCCACCTCCTCCTCCTCTTTGATACTTACCTCTCTGTCTGTCAACTCCACCACCTCCTCTCGGTCGCTGTCTATGAACTCGATGACTACCTCTTCATCGTTTTCGTCGCTGACTCTGAACTCCACCACCTCCTCTTCATCCCTGTCTTTGAGCTCGATCGTTACCTCTTCGTCACTTTCGTCGCTGACTCTGAACTCCACCACTTCGTCCCCGTCGCTTTCCTCGCTGTCTACGTACACCGCCGCTTCCTCTTCTTCACTCTCCTCGCTTTCCTCACTTTCCTCGCTGTCTCCAAACTCCACCACCACCACCCCCTCGCCTTCTTTACCTTTTTCAATCTCTCTTCCCTCCCCCGCATCACTCCTCTCCTGACCCCGTCCCTCCTTCTGCCTCCTCTGTCTTTCTCTCTCCTTCTTGCGTCTGATTCTCTCCTCGATTTCTTCTCGTTTCTGGATCAGCATCCTCCTCTTGAGCTGTTGACTCAATTGTCTCATCTCCATTTCAGGATTGTTCCCTTAAAAACAGAGTAAAGAGTAAAACATTTCAATCTCGAACTCTTTGAACAGATTGTTACAATACACAGAATAATAAACATGATGATAATAAACATGGACTTTCTCACCACCAATAACAGCAGCGGCCACTTCCTTCTCGAAGGTCTTGCCGATGGCTTTGGTGAGCTGGTCCCTCTGGTGTTCCAGGAAGCGCATTTTCAGCTTTGCCACCAGGTCCTTCTTTGGTGCTGTGGCTTTGCTTCCTGTCCCATCCCCTGCATCGCTCTCCCACCTCCCCTGTCTTTCTCTCTCCCTCTCCTCCCTTTTGTGTTTGAGTCTCTCCTCGATTCTCTCTTGTTTCCGGATGAGCTTCCTCCTCTTAGCCTGTTGCCTCCATTCTCTCATCTCCATTTCAGGACTGTCCCCTTGGAAGACGGAAAATATCAGTGAAGCTTTGAGTCTTTAAATATTTAAAACTACAGAACGTGTTCAAATGCTTGGTTTGACTTTCTTACCACCAAAAGCAGCAACCACCTCCTTCTGGAAGGTCTTGTCGATGGCTTTGGTGAGCTGCTCCTCCCGGTGTTCCAGGATCCGCATTTTAAGCTTCGACAGGAGGCCCTGCTTGCCCTCTGCCTTCCTCTCCATCCCCTGCTTCTCGTTCTCCTCCCTCTCTTCTCTCTCCATCTTCTTTCTCTCCCATTTCTCTCTTTCTCTGTCCTCTCTCTCCCTCTCCTCTCGTGCCTGTCTTTCTCTTTCCTCCATCACCAACCGTCTTTTTTCCTCCTTCCTCTCTCGTCTCTCTCTATCTTCCTGCTCCTGTCTTCCTCTCATCTCCTGCTCCCGTCTTTCTCTCTTCTCCTTCCTCTTCTTTCTCCATTCAATCCTATCCCGTCTTTCAATTTCTTCCCATTCCTGTCTCTCTCTCTCCTCCTGCTCCTGTCTCCCTTTCTCTTCTTGCTCCTGTCTTTCAATCTCCTCCCTCTCCCGTATTTCTCTCTCCTCCTTCCTTCTTTTGGTCCTTTCAATCCTTTCCTGTCGTTTAATTTCCTCCTGCTCCTGTCTGTCTTTCTCTTCCTGCTCCTGTCTTTCTCTCTCCCTTCTTTCTTTCTCCTCCTTCCTCCTCTTCTTCCTTTCAATCCTTTCCCATCTTTCAATTTCTTCCATTTCCTGTCTCTCTCTCTCTTCCTGCTCGAGTTTTTCTCTCTCCTCTCTTTCCTGTCTTTCTCTTGCTTCCTTCCTCCTTTTTCTCCTTTCAATCCTTTCCTGTCGTACAATTTCCTCCTTGTCTTGTCTTCCTCTATCCTCCTGCTCCTGTTGGTCTCTTTCTTCTAGTTCTTGTCTCTCTCTTTCCTCCCTCTCCTGTCTTTGTCTCATTTCCTTCCTCTTTTTTCTCCTTTCAATCCTTTCCTGTCGTTCAATTTCCTCCCTTTCTTCTAGTTCTACTCTCCTAAATTCCTCTTCCTCCTGTATCTCTTTCTGTTTTTGCTCCTGTCTCTCTCTCGCCTCCTTTCTCCTTTTCCTCCTTTCAGCCTTCTCCTGTCTTTCAGTTTCCTCCTTCTCTCTCTCCTCCTGCTCCTGTCTCTCTCTCTCCAGTCTTTGTCTTTCCTCTTTCCTCCTTTTCCTCCTTTCAATCCTACCCTGCAGTTCACTATCCTCCCTCTCCTGCCTCCCTCTCTCCTCTTCTTCTCTCTCTTCATTCTCCGGTCTTCCTCTGCCCATCTTCTCCTGTCCTTCAGTTTCCCTCCTTTCTTCTATCACTGCCTTCCTGCTCTTCCTCCACCTCTCCTGTCTCTCTTCCTCCATCTTTCCAGATAACCTATTTCAACCTTCCTCAGCCTTTCTCTCTTCTCTTTCTCTCTTCCTCTGTCCTTTCACTTGAGTTTTTCACTTGTCCACTTCAGTTTTTCCCTTGCGCATTTGCATTTTTCAGTCATCCACTTCAATCTTTCCACTCTCTAAAGTATTCTGATAGATAAATAAATAATAACATGTTATAATGTAATTACAATAGGAATTTTAAGTAGAGGGCTAAATGTCACTTCTTGGTTCTGTTACAAGTAAAGTTTACATTTTGTGATGTCTTTCATTCAGACTCTTAAAAGATGTGTACCAACAGACATGCTGCATTTTCTGCATTTTAATTGTGTAGAAACTTTGTCAGCCTAAAGTTTGTAGTTGAGCAACTAAAATCAACCTTCACAAATACTGAACGAAATTCAAAATGTTATCAGTCACACTACATCAGTAACTCATTACTACAGAGCAAGTAATCTGTCAGAAGTGTTACTACATGTTACTCATTAAGGTTAACGAGTCACTACTCAATACTAGCAATGAAAAATATATTTTTATGGAATAACACAGTAAAATGCGTTTCTTCTTCGTTGGGGAATATATTTCCCCAACAAAAATTCTTAGCAAAGATGTTAGTGTTAAGATAATTAGCGAGGGCTAACGCTAATTAGCCCAGTTTGGTGCATCTTACCTATAAAAGGTTAAATAAAAACAATCTTACCTCTTGTCTCTGTGAAAAATGTCCATGAGTACAGCCATGGTTATATACTGTACTGCTGATGGTGTCAGCATTCTGGAATAGTGGAGCCTCTGGTTGCTGTGCAGGTACGGTTTTATTATTTATTAATTTTATTTAATTTCATTACTACGTTTTAGCCCCAGTTATAACCGGAGATAAGCCACGTGTTCTGCATTTTTGAAAGGTGTACTGGTTGCTATGCACATAGCCCAAACCATCTAGGGCACATAATTATTTTATTTTTCAGAAAAAAACGTTTTGTAATCATATCCTTGTTATGATAAGTTAGCCACTTTCATGAATGTGCACTTATATTAATAATTCAAATGAATAACACATTTAAAAGAGTTCATAAACGGTTGCCAAGCCACGTCATCAGAAGCCCGCATGGTGCACACGCGTAATATCAACGTGAAAATATTAACATGTGCAAAACTTTTAATTGAACACTTTTAAAAGTAATGAGGGTATGATGAAAGGACAAAATGTGAAGTATGTATCTCTGCAAGGAGGCCCTTTCTCCTTTAAATCAAACCCGACGGACACTAAGACCCAACAAATGACTTTTTGCACGGAGAGAACGTAAAGCTAGATAGTTCCCCTCCTCACACATCCGGATTTGCTCTCAAGCCGCCAACTGCAGATTTGATGGTTTCTACACGGCTGGCACACATTCGGTTCTTGGGGTCCACTTATCTCTTTATGTTTGATTTAAACGTATATTAATTTCCTGAACTGAGAATTGCTTGCTAGCCATTTCGCTTCCTGAGATAAGTCACGATTTGTTTCTTGGCTGGGTTGATAACTATCTTGACAATTAGTGTTAGCTCTTTGGCTCAAAGGTTTTTCACTTCCTACAGCTCCCACACTCAACTCGTCTCGTTCAACCTGTGAAAACTGTCCATTGGCTACCTCCTAGTGTTAGCACCAGTAAGTATTCATCTCACTTCACCACTGACACTTTATTAAGTGATATTCTTGGATCAATATTCCTAATAAAGCTAGCTATCAGCAGCAGCATAGTAGCCAGAGGCTGACTGTCCGCTCTGACTTTAGCTCTGTGTCCAGGTGAGCTAGTTAAACCTTTTTCTGTCAAATACAAAGTGACTTGCTAAATTTCGGACTTTATGCTTAATCTATGAAGTTTGACAGTGAGAGTAGAAAATATTAGGTCATTGCAGTTACTGTGGTGAGGTGCATCCTTAATGTATGTCAGAATGGATGCTTCTTTTGCAATGAACGTTATTTACTCTGGCAATTAAATGTTCAAAAGAAGCAGCCTCCAGGAGTTCAAGCCATTCTGCCCACAAAGGTCTATGTGGGCTTTTCCAGTTGCATAAAATAAGCAACCAAAAGCCTGTTTCTGTTAGTAATCCTTGGTGGGATGAGATGAGAGATGCATCCCCTATTTCAACTGTGTTATTAACTCTTTAGGCTACAGACCTGTATGTATTTAATTTAATTGTGATTGAATGTGTACTCTTTTGCTCTTTTAGCAATGTCTGGGAATCCTGCTGTGGTTATGCGCCTGGTGGCGTCTGCCTACACTGTGGCTGAAAAAGCTGGAGCTATTGTGAGGAGGGTCCTTCACAGTGGAGAACTTGGCATTGTGGAAAAGGTAGGACCGGTTTATTTTTTGCTTCTTAAATTTATGAGCAGGTTAAACACTTAATTTCACTGTTACACAGCAGGTGGCAACATTGAAGGCAGTAAAATTTGGCTTTTTCAAGCTCTAGTTCCAATTAAGTACAAAATAAATATATATTTTCAAAAAAGGAAGAGAGAGAGAGCGATAGAAGAGAAAGTTGGAGAGACTTGAAATAAAAATTTGTACATCATATATACAAATATATACAAATATACATCATATTGCACATTGGGTGTACATGTAGCATTGTAAATAAGAGATAAATCATGATAAATGTTTCTCTTAGAAATAACATCCTCTTTGTCCCCATGAGCAGACTGGTGCTAATGATCTGCAGACACTGGCAGACAGACTAGCACAGCAGAGCATTTGTGCTTCACTGTCCAAACGCTTCCCTAAAATCACTATCATTGGTGAAGAGGTGAGTGAGTTCATTAGAAACTCTTACAAGATTATTCAACTATTAGGCTTCATAAAGAGAGTGAGGAGACATGATCACAAGTATGACTTGTTCATACAGGAGCTTCCAGCTGAAGAGGTGACTGAAGACCTCATTGAAAATGGCCAGGCAGAGGAAATCCTTCAGAAGAGCTGTCCAGCAGAGTATAGCGGGCTGAAAGAGGAGGAGGTAACAACCAGAACATTCAGAAATACAACGTATATTTTCTGTAACAGGTATTGAGCTGAATGACTGGGAGGCTGTGTATTACAATCTCTTGAAAATATTTGTGTTACAGTTTGTGTAAGTTCACTCTCACTGTGTGAACAGACTTTGAATGTGTCTCTGTGAATCTCAGCTAGTTGTGTGGGTGGATCCTCTCGATGGCACAAAGGAGTATACTGAAGGTAAGCTCTTCAAATGTGTGTTTGTTTTTTAAATCTAACACTGCATGTTTGGACTGGTGTGTAACACAAATGCTTGCATTGTGCTTTCTGCAACGTAGCATGAGATATCATTGTGATCTACTTGATTCTTGTCCAACAAGTTCACTGGACAAATAGGCGTGTTTCTATAGTGACTCCACCAGCTCTCATAAAGGCATAACAGCACACATACAATCAGTATTATTACTTTCATTAATGATTATTCATTCCTTTCCGGGTAAACAATCATTTGGTCCATAAAATGAATAAATAGATCCATTACAGTTTCTTAAAGCTGAAGTAACGCCTTTTAAAATAGTTAATTTTGTTTAAACAACATCCCATTGCATTATGATAGCCATTTTGACTAAACAACTAATCAATAATGGTAATAATTATTAGTTGCAGCCCTGGAATAATGTTCACCAGTTAGTATTAACAAACCAATAATGTATGAAGATGTGTTCCATTATAAGGTAATAATGAACTAAATAGAGTTCCAAGTTCATTATTTTCAAATTTGGCACACTTGAGTACAAGGAAAGGTTTGTTTGTAGTTACTTTAATCCAGTTTAATCTAGTAGTTATTTTTTTCTAGCAAGGTAAAGTGTAACGCACTGTGAAGCTCACAGTAAGTGTTGTTGCTATGGTTACATTTTAAAATTTACTATGTGCTCTTTGCTTTTGACTTGAGCTTTGCTTGAAGTGTACTAATTTGTGATTTATGTTGAATAATTTTATAGGTTTTGCTAAATGTTTTACATTATTGAACTACCTGACAGTGAACATGTTGGTTTAAGGTCTTTAATTTAAATCTTTGTTGCAATGTTTGATTGAACATAACCCTCTGTGGATCAGGTTGTTGGCTTGCTATCTTGCTCTTGGGTGTCAGAGTTTCACTGTCACTTTCATCTTTTTCTTTTCCCTCTTTCCCTGCTTCTTCTGCCCACCCATCTCTCTCACTTCCTTTCTGCTGACCCCAGCATCAAAGCGTCTCCATCTCCTACCTGAAGCCCAGTCACTGCTCAAAGGGTCGGACACCTCTCAGCTTCTCAGCACAGCTCTCTGTATGGGTGACAGATAGACTGCGACAGCAAGGAACTGATAAACTAGGGCTGCAACTAATGATTATTTTAATGATTAATCAACTAGTCGTTTTAGCTCTAGTGTAGACTATCAGTCTGAACCAACAAGGAACCAGTCTTTCATCTTAAAGATTTTGTCCTTTCCTTACTGTCTTGCATGTAAATACCATATTGACACTTAACTGACCACAGTATAAATGTTAAAGTTTGCTTTCTTAAATGGCCTCTAGCTAACTTCCTGCTGTTTTCTGACAACAGGGCTCCTGGATAACGTGACGGTGCTCATCGGTGTTGCATACGGAGGCAAATCTATCGCAGGCATCATCAACCAGCCTTTCTACAACTACCAGGTACCAAACTAAACGATCCTGCAGTCCTGTCATTCTGTTCTCCTTCGCCCGTGATTAATTCAGACCTTTTCCTCGTCAGCTTGGAGCAGGGGCATCGTTAGGAAGAACCATATGGGGAATGCCGGGATTGGGAGCCTTTGGATTTCAGCTGCAGGAAGTTCCAGGTGACACACGCATCGTCACCACCACCCGTTCCCATAGCAACAATGTGGTAACAGACTGCGTAGCTGCCATGGAACCCCATGAAGTTGTGAAAGTGGGTGGTGCAGGGAACAAGGTGAGATAGATTTTAGAGTTAACAACACACTGAGCTAAGGTCAATGTAATTGATTTGTACATGAGGTAGCAATGCAGTCAGGGTTTCTGATTCTGTCCTTAACTGTAGATATCGCAGAAAGATCAGACTTGAGGCAATTATTACTTATATCATCTGTTATCACCAGTAACTCTTACATTGTGTTCACTTTGATATACATGCATACCAAGTTGTACACAGGGGGTGACAGCAGGGGGTAGATGGTGTTCAGTTCGGAATGGTGCTCTTTTTTGCAAATAAATGATTAAATTCAGTAACAAGAACTGTGAAAGAAAGAATATTAGGAAAAGCCTAAATATCCGTGTCATGTATATAATGGATATCTAGACTGCACCTTTTGAAATATGTATAATATAAAAGTGAAAATGTAGGTCAGTGTTACATGAAATGCTAAAAGAAGTCTGCTGATTTCTGTTGACCAGATATGAAGGACTTGGTTTGCTTTTGTGTTATGGTTGATTGATCTACAGTCACAAAGTCAGAGACATTCAATTCAAAATGATATGAAATGAAGAAAATCCAGCATAACCTCAGTGGCGAGTGGAACGATTTTTTTCCCCTAATCAGCTGGTCACGATTGTTATTAGTTGTCTTTCCATCGGCTTATCATGTGAGCACTGCTGCAAAGCCTGAGCAAAAAGCAGTGACCTAATAATGCTGAAGCTTGTTATTAGTAGTGGGAATCACCAGAGGCTCTTATGATACAATATTAGCACGATACTTGTGTCACAATACGATATTAGTGTGATTTTAAATATATTGCAATTCATTACCTTTTTTCAACTGCAAATTATGTCCCCAAAGGAAAACTTCCTCCTGCATGCTGACCCCTCTGCTGACCTGACCAGAAAACAAATTAGAGCCATCTAGTGGACTGAAAAAGCAATTGATTTTATTATTCTAGTACCAAAAACTTAAATTTTCATTTGCAATTTATATAATAAAAGATCAATACTTGGCGTTTGTGTATCGATACAATATTGCCACGCAAAATATTGCAATACTATGCTCTATCGATTTTTTCCCCCACCCCTACTTGTTACTGTTTAATACACAAAGTAAGACATTTAGCATTAACACTACCATTACACAGAGCCTGTTGATTCATGCTTATCCAATCATCTGCAGGTAATCCAGCTTGTTGAGGGTAGAGCTTCTGCTTATGTCTTCGCCAGTCCAGGATGCAAGAAGTGGGACACTTGTGCTGCTGAAGCAATTCTACATGCTGTCGGAGGTAAAAACCTTCATTTCTATCTCTGAAGCACATGTTGTATATGTGGAAGTACTAAAATGCACAAGTGCGTCACCATAAGTGCACTAAAAAAGCTTTTAAAACTATCCAGCACTGTATTTCCTTTTGGCATGCTTTAAAAGTTGAATAATTACTCATCGGTTCTTTTTTTTTCTTGTGCAGGTAAACTGACTGACATGCGTGGAAATCCATACCGCTACGATGCTAATGTAAAGCACATGAACTCTGCTGGGGTTCTTGCTACACTACGCAACCACGAGTACTATGTCAGCAGAGTACCACAGTCAGTACTGCAAGCCCTGAAGTCAGATTAAGGGCTGTCTCGATCAAGAGTCACACTAATGTCCCTCTGTGGAGCAAAAAAAAAAATCAACATTACGCTGTAAATCAACACAGTGCAAACATGCAGCACACTTCTTTATGTCAGGAACTGTCATAAATTGTAATATATACCCCTGTAAATCAACATAATCTCAAAGGAACGTAAGTCTACAAGACTGAACATGAACATGACTGAACATGGTATGTGTGTCATTCAGCATCACTTAATCAGGCTCAACAGCACTCCATTTATTTCACTCGTTTGAAACAAACTTGTACAAATCTCAAAACATTTGAACATACCGTTTCCAACTTGAAGACCGATAGATTTACAAGGCAAAAGGCAAGATTTAAATACATTTTTTAAAAATACATAGGTTAGATGTCCATTAGTGAGTTGGAAATGATTGAATAACCACTATTTGGGAACAATGTCATTCACTAGCATAATGACAACAACAAACTAAATGCCACCGTCCTGACTTTATGATGTCAACATCTTTACAATGCCATGCGATGTTTTATGACTGGAACAATGTTGTGAGAGGTCTACAGCTGTGAATCACCAGCTCTCCAAATATGAGCTTTGAACTGTAACCACTTTTAAAAATGAATATACTGAAAACTATTCTTTTAAATCCTGTGTGATATGCCAGTTTCTTATCTAACAAGATTTCATGTTCTTTTCATTTTTTTTACACACCGTCTTCATGTGTGCCGGCAGCTCCGTCTCTACTGTTCTACTTACCTACTGTACTTAACAGAGTGAAGGACACAAACTCAAGAGTTCTCGCTGTTTGCTTCCCACATTTGCCACATACACTGAATTTACATAAAGTAAGAACAGAAAACTTCATTTTTAAATATTGCATTGTTTTCCCCATTTTACACCAACAATGGAAACTCTTCAAACACTCCTTCAGTAATGTGAGGGCTAAAAAAGGTTCATAGCTGGATGTTGGTTGTGAAAAGAGGCTGGAAACACTGCTGTAATATAGAGCATCTACTCTATATGAATGTCCCAGTAAAATACAGCATAACAATGCTGTGTACTGTTTTTAAAGATCAAATAGGCTTGAATGGTCTGTACAGATGTGTATACTTGCATATAGCAAGATTTCTAGCAATATTTATTGCACTTAAAATTAGCAAAATCTTAAGATATTATTTATCTCCACGCAGAGAAGAACATTCTTGAGTCGAAGAGAAAAATCATGGAAATGTCAAACTAGCTGTTTTTAAGCAGTGTACTACTGCAGGCATGTTTAAGGGGACAATGGCAGTAATTAAGTAAATGACATGAACATTAGATCAGTTAAGGAGAGAAAGGAAATATTTGGCCCTGTGGTCTGGGACAGTCTATGAATTTTACATCGGCTAGGGCAAATAACCCATCTCAGTCTCACAAGTGTGCATGCATTCACAAAATCACTATGGAAACCGTTAATCTGAAAGCAGGGAAGCATCTTTTCTTAACATCTTGCCCATTTCACAAGAGGTTGGTTTCAATATTGCTGAATGGACTGACTAGCAGAAGTGAGGGCTGAGTAATACATATGGTTAAAAAAAAAAAGAAATGCCACTCACGTTCATAGAAATACCCACAAACAAGCAAAAAAAACACTCCTGGAATTTCTGTTTACACACGAACAAGCTGACTGAGAGAAGGCTGGAGTGTTTGAGGCAGCCCGCAGGGAAGAGGGCCAGAGACCAGCTGGGGTAGGAGCAGGAGAGTCAGGGCCAGCCGCTCACCTTTTTTTCGGTGCCTGAGCGGTGCGAGGCGGGGTGATGGGGCGTCCTGAATTCACCCCTCCGTACTGGTACTTTGCTTTTTTCTCTGACGGCTTCAGGATCTGAAAGACAGGATCATCGCAGTTGTAAAATAAATTCATAGACAGCACGTAAAGCAGCATCGGTGTGCCAGTAAGAGAAACGTTAAGCGTTCTACCTGAAAAGAACACATGAGAGACTCGTCCACACTCATCATGCCTCCTGCGTTGTCAAACTCCCCGCAGTAGTTGGGGGCAGAAAACAGTGTCACCAGCTGTCGTTTGGCGAAGAACTCGTAGCCGTCTTCAACAACCTGCAGGATAACAGGATAATATTTGTTTTAATTTTGATTGGCTCAAAAGCACTTAAAGTATTTCGTGTCGATGTGTAGAGGGAACAAAAAGCTACAGGAAAGCAGAGCTGCACTACTATTAAAAACGATATCACAACATGAAGTGAGAAAATAGGGATTTGTCAGCTAAAAGATTTGACAATAACATTACTGCAGTAGTAGTTTTCCCTTGTGGATGTTGGAATTAATGAAGGTCTTTTAGCACAGTATGCCTTAATTTGTCAGGTATTTAATTTACTGGATTAACTAAAAAAAAAAAAGACAGACTCTTCCACCTGGTTACTGTTTTCATCCATCTCCAAGAAATGAACATTTTAAAATTACTTAAATTAACAACAGCCTTGACCTTCATACTGTAAGAACTAAAAATCAAATGCTTCAATTTAAAAAAGGGATTCTTTCTTCACATGAAATCACTGACATGTTTTCTGCTCAGTCCTGTGAGTTTGTAAAGTCGTTCCAATTTATTTGCCTTACTAAAATAAAGTTTCATTTTCCACTGTATCGTTTTGAATGTGTCCCACACTCACGGCGCGACACGAGTGTCACTGTACCTGATGTGCTCGACAGATGAGATCCAGGTCGTGGCGGTTGAGGAACTTGCTGACAACGTCGGCGCCAAAGGTGAAGGAAACTCCTCGATCGTTCTCCCCCCAGCCCTGGACGTCTTTGTCTGGGTCTGACCACAGCAGGTCGCACAACAAACCTGGATTAAAAAAAAAAAAAAAAGCATTCAGCAGCAGGCAAAAAACACAGACAGCCAAGCAGTTAGTCACAGATTCATCCAAATTAAGACACTCTGGTACTGTGATACCCATTAACCCACACTCTGAGCAGCCCTTCCAACTTTTTTTCCTTTATTTTATACAGTACATGTACATCATTACCTTTATACATTTGATTTGATATTTATTTTACATAAGATAAACAAACCTGTATCTGGGACGTCAGTGGGTCTCATAATGCGTCGAATTTGTTCCATGGACTGCAGATCAGGTGAGAGCCCTGAAGAGAACAGATGATGGTATTGAAAGTTTTCAACACAACAGCAAATCTTGCATGCATCACAGTGTACATGAAAAAAAAACTATTGACAACAGTGACTTGACAAGACAACGTAGTAAAATATGACAAGAAAAAGCTCATATGCAATGCCATACGCCTGGTATTTTACATGTATTTCTGATGATGTAATGATACAAAGAAATAACGTGCACTGCATTCTAATACTGACATTTTTAGAAATATTACAAACACCAAAATGTTGCCCCATTATGACAATTAATGTAATGATGTAATGGCATAATCTGCTATTTTGAACAACTTCTCACACCATCCAGTAGTTATTGGTTTCTACGAATCATAGATGCTTCACAAACCTCCATGGCAGCAGAAGATCTTCTCATCAATAATCGCAGCAATTGGCAAACAGTTAAAACAGTCTGTGAAGGTCTTCCAGAGCTTTATGTTGAACCTGCGCTTGCCTGAGGAAAAAATGAAGAGGTGTTAAAATCAATGAGAACAAATCATGCTTGTAAATTAGGCTTGAGACAGAATAATACTGGATTTCAACATTCAGATTTGATATTCCATCATGTAAAGGAAGTTGAATTCCTCCATGCAAAGCTTAATAGCATAGAGGAATGATATTGACTATGAATGAGAACAAAAAGTCTGCTTTAACAGAGAGAAACTAAAGGCTGTAACAACAAAACAAACAAAATTAAAAAATATATCAGCTAATGCCCATATTTAAAACACTACAATAAGCAACTGTTACAAAATGCATCAACACACTGTTGAAGAATGTGAGCAGTATTCATATGAAGCCACATGACATACAACTTACACTCATCATAGAAGCCATAAATCCGGTTAATGGAGGCACACTCATGGTTCCCCCTGAGCAAGAAGAAGTTTTCTGGGTATTTGATCTTGTAGGCAAGCAGCAGGCAGATGGTCTCCAGTGACTGTTTCCCTCTGTCCACGTAGTCGCCCAGGAACAGGTAGTTGGCCTCTGGTGGGAAGCCTCCATACTCGAATAACCTCAGCAAGTCTGTGTACTGTCCGTGGATATCACCTGGAACGATGCATTCATCTCACTTTTCGTTTATATAACAATTTAACATCACAATCTCAATCATTAACAGTTGCTGATGAAAACAGATAATAGGTAAATAAAGATAGATTAAATACAGCATGTCCTTAAGATGGTGATCAATAACCAAGTCTCACAGCAATATGAATGCTCTCACCACAGATTTTGAGCGGAGCTTCCAGTTCTAGCAGGATGGGCTGACTGAGGAAAATCTCTCTGGACTTGATGCAGAGCCCCCGCACTTCAGCCTCCGTCATCTGTACCACCTTCCCCGGACGACATCCTCGCACTGCAAGTCAAGAGCACACAGAGGACAGAGGTGATCAGTCTTTATATGGGCTGGTTGTTAAAGAAATGAGGGTGGTGAACTAAATCAAATACAATTAGTAACCTGACAGTCTTTATTTGATTAGAACAAGCATAAATCAAATTCAGTTACAGTCTGGTTAGCTACAGTATGAGTTCTTATAATAAAGTTTGTTTTGTCTGAGATATTCAGTGACACATAAAAGAAAGAAATCTTCATATTTGAGAAGCCGGAACCAGTATTTATTTTTGTTTTCCAATCAACTGATCACTTCAGCTACATAATTGCTGGAGTAGCAGAAAATAGACAGTCTTGTATGGTTATTTTATTTATTAATAATTCCTCAACTGTCTGAAATTTTACTATATTGTGATATAAAATGACATACACCAGGATAGGGAACTTTGTAAAAAATAAATAAACATTTTGCAGGCTACTAAAATGATCATGGTATAGGCCTGTTTGATGGATTTATACAAACATTACTGATGTAAACTAATCGATTAAAAAATCTGCAAACATTACATATTTCTTGCTATTGTCTAAAGTTGGCCATTATATTAAAAGGCCTCTCAGTGACTATGTGAGCGATAGCCTGTTCAAATCATGTGTTTTACCCTTGTTCTACCCTTTTGTTTACATTTGCATCACAGTGTGCCATTAAAGAGAGCTGATCATTGCATTTGCTTTGCTTCTAGGCCAGACATGCCATTTACTCCAGTCAACACGGGTTGTTATGAACTGGCAAGTACAGGAATGAACAGCTTGTCGGCTCAGCTGGAAGTGTGTGAGCGAGGGCTGTGTGGTCCAAACAGGACACAAAGTCTAGAGGGCAACTAGAGTGTAAAGAATAAACCAGTGAGCTTGTTGAGTAATGTGTTTGAGGCTGTAACTGCATTTTAGCAGCTAAAGTAGTTTTTTTTATATAATTTTACTGAACAATATGTTCAAAGCACTGAGGCATTACAGGTCTTCAACGTGTTTCTAAGTAGTAAAATATCAAATTAAAGTGTGAAGTTTAATACTTAAATTAACATAAATGACTGACATAAAAATAATCGTTAGCTATATTAATAATCAATTAATCATTTTTAGTCATTTTTTTAAGGAAAAATGTCAAAATTCTCTGATCCCAGCTTCTTGATATGACTGTTTTCTGTTTTCTAAAGGCCTCTATTATAGCAAACTGAATATTGTAGTACTGTAGACTGTAGGTCATGGCAAAACAAGAGTGTTTAGGAAGGATCTGGGCTTTGGAAACTGGTGACCAACATTGACCGACAGATTGGAGTAGAAATAGAGTGGAAGTACAGAGTGGCATGAAATGGAAATACTCAAGTAAAGTACAAGTACCTCCAAATTGTGCTTAAGTATAGTATTTTCCACCACTGAACAGCTATCAGTGTCAATAACAATACGAATGTTCAGTAGATTACATTATTGTCAAAACGTCATTTCAGTCTAAAAAAAAAAATCAAATATTATTGATAAGAAATCCCAAAGTCATGCAGACTTTAGCGGGCTAATAGCTGGGGGTGTGTCCCAACACATCCAGGGTGTGTGCGGAGGAGGAGGAGGAGGAGGAGGAGGAAGAGGGGGGCGACAGGATACGTGCTAGCTACCTGCCTTGACAACGAGCAAAGTTAACGTTACTAAGCAACCACAAAGTCGCACGGTTGTTTCTCGTTCATTATCATTTTCCGTTTATTAAAGCAGAAAACGCTTCGTTAACCTGCCTCGCTTTACAACTCGTCCAGTCTGTTATAACGCTGAGGTGTCTCTTCCTCTCTGACAGCAGCAAGCTATTTCCTCATTTTAGGCACAGAGCTCCCGCTAACGTTATCAAACAAGCTAACATGAGAGAGTATGTCGCTGCTGCTGCGGGCTGTGGTAGCATAATAACGGGATAACTCTCCTACAGGAGCTGAGAGCTTCTTGTAACGCAGCGGTTAGCTTACGGGTCGATGATGAATACACATAGATAAAGATGCACGCTGCTAAAACGGTTTTCTAACATACCGTGAAGTTACAAGCTAAAAAAACCCCAACACGTACAATTTAGCAATTTCATTGATAAAGCGTAAAGAAAGAAGGGATATCATGGAGACACACTACCTTCCAGTAATCGAGAGATGAGGCTGTCAACGTTCAACTCGCTTTCCGCCATGTTTCTGACACACAGGCAGGATGGCGGGTAAAGTTCGCCCTGTACGCTGACTTGTAGGCTCACTACTATAATAGGACTAGCCCTGCCAGGAAATCACATAGACAGTGATATCATGGATCACCCTAGTTACCATAAGTAGGTCTACTGTCACCACTTAAGTAGTATTCCAACTTGCAACACAATGAATCCACACTTAAATCTCTACCAAATTCATGGTAGTGCATCCAATAGTTGTCCAGACATTTAATTCTAATCACAAACCACAAATAGCCTATCAATCAACACAGTGGCATGATAATAAAAAGTGAGCAACGTTTTTAAGATTTATAATCTAGTCTAGGCACTATGAGTGTCTTTTAAAAAAAAAAAAATCTATTCAACAATCGTTGAGATATATCAGTCTGGATCAACAGGCCACGACTGCACAAAACTGAGGAGCCAAAATGCTGGTGTGGCCAAAAATAGATACTGTGTAGGCCACACAGTGGAGATGGGAGACATACATCAGGGTAGAGCTGGAAATCTAGTCAACAAACTCATCTACATCTATTTTGACAGTTGAAAATCATTTCTAGGCAAAAATCTGTTGGTTTCAGCTTCTCAAATGTGACAATTTAATGCGTTTCTTTCTCATATATGAAATGAAATACATTTAAGCGGAGTGTCTTTGGGTTTTTTTGCACTGTTGGTACAACACATCATGACATCATCTGAACACGTCACTTCTGACTCTGGGAACTTATAACAGGCATTTTCATTATTTTTAGACAAAACAATTGATGGAGAAAAAAAATGGCAGATGAATTAATTCATTATCAAAATAACCTTTACCTTCAGTACTATCAGCATCTTGGAGAACAGGGCAACTCATTTTGCCAGAGGAAACAACATAATGCTTTCAAAGTACATCAGCCATGAGTCAAATATTATAGTCATGTACTTTATTAATAAATACATTGAGTAAAGAGACATGTACAAAACTTCTGGATTCACGAAGGGCAATCATTGAATATTTCACAATTTCTGTGCAGTACAAAAAAAATTACAAATATTTTACATACCTGCAGCCCCATTAGGCAACACTTTTGATACTAACACTTAATCATACTAAAACTCTTTTACATAAATATATTGCTAGTAGTACTGCTGGTGCAACAGAGAATCAACATAGCGGTCTGCAACTCTATGCTGCTTTCAGCTCATTGTTTTGGTTTGAGTATCAGTAGCACATGCTGACACCTATTAAATAGAACTGAAGTGCTGCTTCCACCAAACAACTTCAGAAAAACTCAGTGTTTACTTCCCGCACATGAAACAGCAGAGAGCCATAGTAAACATACAGGTGGTTTAGAAAATGGAAAATCTATCAAGGTAAAGGTAACCCAGATCATTTTTTCAAGAATTGGTGGAACTAACCAACAAACCAGGACTACAAAGCAATTGAATATTGAACTCACATTCAACAGGTGGCAGAACAGAGGACTGTAATGGCATACAAATGTTGCTGCTGGGAGTTTCTTCTTATGGTTACCTGCTGGTCTTTAGTAATCATAAATAGCTTGATCTTGTAAGGCTTTAACATACTTTTGACAATACTTAAAGATTGGTAATATCAGCAGCTTTAAAAACCAGTTCCTTTCATTTCTACTCCTCTCTCCTCTTTGTTTTTCCGGCGCTGAACGCAGGAAAGAATTGCCCAGGTGGCAATAATGCCAGCCAGTAGACTGACAATTCCCACAATCACTGGCACCCACACAGGGATGGCGGAGTCACACTTGTCTATGGGGAGGGTTGGTTCAAGACTGGAGTTGGTGTCTGAGGTAGGAGAAGCGGCTGTGGTGGTCATCACAGGTGGACTTGCGAGACTATTCATCTTAGTGAAGATGAAGGGATTAGCCTATAAGAAAGGTAAAATAGTTCAGAGAAGAAATGTAACAAACAGCTTTAAAAAATACATTTAAATAATCTTTGAGTACTGCTTAAATCCAGCCTTGTTCCACAGCTCAGAGATGATGGATCAATGCTTTAGTAAATCAAAGAGTAAGTAATACGGCAACCTAAATTATTCATTACTAAATAAATAAAGCATTGAATGAAATAAACAGTTAAAATACACAAAACATGTAACCATCAAACTGTGAAATTATAATCAAATCAAGCTATTTTTTATTTAATATTATTTCATCCCTTTTTCACCCCGAAACATGTTTATTTCAGGTCACTTTTTCTCTCCACATTTCACATTCCACTCTGCATCTTTTATTCCCTTTTAACAAAGGCTGTTTTATTTCATAACACCACATTTCATCACAAAGTCTGTTGAAACTGTAAATCCTGCTGGGATGAAGAAAATATGACCTGAAATAAACTCTTTCATTGTTAAAAGAAGAAGGATTAAGTTTCACTTTATAGTATTAAGCTAAAAATGTATTGGATTATTTCACAATGTAATGGTTATATTATACTTTTTGTGTGTGTTTTTGTGATGATTATTTTTATTGCCTTATTTATTTAGTTGATATTAAAAACTTTGGATCTTCATAAAAGTGAAAATGATCAACTGTAGAAGAACACTAAATACAGAAATCTAAAAGCATTTCTCTCCCGACTCTTAAGTCTTAACGCATACCTCAGATGGACAGTGAATCTTGGAGCGGTCATATGTGAAGTTGTTGTACGCCTGTTTCCTGCCTACAGGCTCCAGCTGTTAAAACAGAGAGGGGTTTTTTTTTAATCACAAAACACCAAAAAAAACTGCAGGGACACACCCATTTCTCTACATCAGTTTGATCCATTACCACTCAGTGCTCACCATGTTGTTCCAGAGGGCAATAGCCATCTCAGCATGAGTCCGCTCACTGATGTGGAAGCAGTCCACAGAGAAGAAACTCGTGTCTGGCTCACCCGTCTGGTAAAAAGATTCGATTTTCAGCAAGGTTACATTTAATTATTTGTAAATGTGTGCTTGATTGATTCCACCTGCCTGTCTCTGTAACTTACACCAATATGAGGTATAAAGGAAGAGCGCAAAAAGGGTTGAAGAACAACAGCAAAGTCTTCTCTTCTATCATAGCGATCTCCAGAGATCAGTTGCTGGATTTCAGCCTGGGAAAAAAAAAATAGGGAATCAGGAGGGAACCTCTTTTAAAAAAAACTTTTTTTTATATTTAATTGCCTAGGAAAGCTATTTGCTTTTACCTGGTATTCACGATTGATCCGTTTTATCTCTCCAAACTCTGGGGAGTTTTCAGATGGATTGATAACACAGGGACAGCTTCCCCTGCAAAAACAGATCCATGTTAATGTTAATTTTTCTGGGACAAATAATTAGATGATCACAAAAGAATTAATGTAGAGACTTCTCTATGACATAATCATGGACATTTCAAATACAAATCCTTTTACTATTCAAGTGAAAATAAATGGTTTTAGATCTTAAATGAAGTTAGGACTATAAAGAGTAATTGGCTATAAAAACAATTGAACCAACAGTATCTATTTTGGAAAACCTCAACAATGTGATAATGTCCATTGCAACAGCCAAACATTAGAACAATGTTAACAATGTTAGCATCTTCTTTATGTCCACTTAAGCTGTTGTGTTGGCTTCAAAAGGTGTACACATGATTTGGAAATGAAAAAAACACTGTGGATATAGCATTAATTTTAAAATAACAATGCTATTTTTAAAAGAGTAATGTGAACATATTTCAGAGTAACCCAGATTATAACGAAAATGATCCATAAACAAGCCTAAAGGTAGCACATAATTAACTTCTTTAAGCATCTTGAAAACTTTTTCCCTGTCATTCTCATTCATTCTTAAAATAATAGTTTGGCATTTCGGGAAAATATTCTTTGCTGAAAACTAGATGAGAAGATCAATGCCACTCACCTATGTTAAATATGACGGAGGTGATTAGCAATTAGCTAAGTATAAACCCTGAAAGCAGGGGGAAACTGCTAGCATGGTTCTGTCCAAAGGTATCAGCACCTCTAAAGGTCACTTTATTAACACATTATATCTCGGTTATTCTTTTTAATCTGCAAAAAGTATAAACATAACAACTTAGCTGTTTTTGGTCTTTACATTGAGATGTAGCTTCATATTTAACATAACACTCACAGACACAAGAGTGGTATCATTCCCCTCAATTAACTCTTGGCAAACACATGATCACATCTTAAAATGTCAAGCTATTCTTTTACACAATCTTCATATATCTTACATGCTTAATAAATAAATAAAGTCTTGACTAGAATTTATTATTAAATTGAAGGGGAAATTATCAGAATACAACACTGGAATGACCAACCTTAATTAACATGATAAAACAGACAAAGGACATGTTTGAGAAGTACAAAACAAACCTCTGCATCAGTGAACAGCTCAGTGAGTTCTTCTTAACTGTTTTCAATGGGTCTATCTGCAAGATCTCCACCACATTGACCAACATCCTTGGCACCTACAGACACAGAAAAATTGAAAAGATGAGTAAAAGGCAGAAAAATATGACTCACTTGTATTCACAAGGACAGCAGATCACATTAAATTATAATTTTAATAGAACTTACCTCTTTGTAAAGCATGTCCAAGCTAAGCATAAGATTGTGGCTGTAATTCTTGGGTGACAGATTATTCTGAGGGGAGACATAAAACATGATTTGTAGTGCAGTTCAATATCATAGACAGTTATGTTCAAATAATGCGTTTTAAGGATCACTTACTTGGTCCAAGCAATAATGGCAAAGATCATTTCCCCCTACGAATAATGTCAAAAGTTTCCAGTCCTTCTCGAAATTCACTGCCTGTGTAGTATATATGCAGATTATGAGCATGAAAAATAGAGACATTGGAGTCAGGAATGCACAGAGTCTTATAAATAACTCAGACTCACCTTGTTTTCTTTTATGGCCTTGATGAGAGCCTGAACTTGTGCTCCGATCTCTCTGTGACAGACAGAGCAAATACAGGCAGCAGTGTTAGAGAGATGACAATGAGTCATTTAGAAGTTTCACTCAGATGGAGTAATTAAAAGTATATGCACATACGAAGTCTTAGCTCCAGACACAGCCATGTTGAAGCCCTTCTGTATTGCCAGTTGACCTTTGGAGAAGCCCTTTAGAGAGGGGTTGAACTTCTTCAAGATGTCTGAGGAGATATAAAGAAAAATTAATCTGACACCAGAGTAGGAAACAATGCACTGATGGTTTGCGTCACCATAGCAGCTGGATAATAAAGTGAATGAGTAAACATTTCTACTTATGATTCATTACAGCTCTTTAACTGGTCCATTGAAAACCATAGAAGCCAGATGTGGCTTCTAGATGTGTGTCTAAGAAACACTATTGTTGAGACACTGTCCCACATATAAAGGAATAATTCAACAATCAGGATAATATACTTATTTGCTTTCATGACAAGATTTCAGCAGCCATTAGCTGAGGATAGTATAAAGACTGGAAACAGGGAAAAACAGCCAGCTTGACTCTGTCCAAAGGTAACAAAAATAACGTACCAGCACAATTAAAGTTCACCCATTAACAAACACATTTATATCTTATTAAAGTGTCTTTTCATCACTGTGAGGTTGCCAGGCAACTAGCTGAAATGACTGCCTGGCATGTTTCCAGTCATAATGCTAGTGCTAACTCCCTGCTGACTCTAGCTTCATATTTACTGTGCAAACATGAGAGTGAGATCAATCTACTCATGTAATTTTCAGCATGAAAGCAAACAGGCATATTTCCCAAATATTAAACTATTCCTTCAAGGTATTTCCAGCACTTCTCCTCTTTTTGATTGCTTATACAGAAATTAACTTTAATAAGTGATACTACTAAAAAAAAAAAAAATCTGCAGACTATAAATGCACATTCCCAGCATTATATCAGAAAAAATATTTTCTGTTTAACTTACTCGGTAGTGTTGTGACAGTCTCCAGAGCGCCATCCCCTCCAATACTGCAAAAAACAAACAAACAAAAAAAACAATAAACATCAGTGTGGCATGTTAAACATAACAATACAGTAAACCTCATGAACACTGTGATTGTGGTATACCTCCATGCTACTCCTTTATACTCTTTATTGAGGTCAAACACATTTCTTGCTTTGGCACCAGTTGCAGCCTGTAAACAAGGAACAAACAAGCTACATATGAAGTCATGCAGGGAGTAACACTGACAAAGATCATCAAAGAAACAAACACCAGAACATGACGGAGATCATCATCAGGAGTGAAAGCTATCTGTCTGATAACAAATTGATTAGAGAGTTCATAGTTCAATGACGTCAAATAGCTGATATCAGATTCACATGTGGTGCTAAATGTTTAATGTTCCCCCTCAATGCTCACATTGCAGACACACATTGCTTAATACATTTCCAGTATGTGTCCAGTTGTTTGGCACAGTAGGTTCTTCGTACTTTTTATTGAAAAGAATAAACTGTTCATTATTGCGTTAAAACACTAACCGTTGAAGAGTCTCCCAGTGCTGCCACCACCTTGATGTCTGCTGGTCTTAGCTTGTGAACTATAAAAATGAGAGCAGATTTAGAAAAGAAATGCATCCCAATCACATAAAGATAAATATCAACCCTGTACAATTTCAAGAAAAGAAAGTTGCTATAATATTTAATATAATTTTTATTTGATTATAGCATCGTGATGGTATAACTTTTCATTTGTAGAAAATTGAGACAATCCTGGTGACAGCTGATGCAGCTGATTTGAGCCTTTTCACTTGTGTGCATAGGTCTTTATTAGTTCTTTGTTTGGTCTTTGTTTCAGCTTATGATCTCTAGATAAAAGAGCACATCCAGTATATGACCACGTGATCACATATTAGCTTTTTGCTAATAAATGCAGAGAGGACGGTCTGCTTACCTGATGTTGGCACAGTGTCAGATGGAGCAAGGTCCACACAAGATAAGTCACTTCCCCAGTTCTTATCAGGAAGAAACAAAGACAGAAATTGAGAATGTACACAATAAATCATCTTGAAATATTGCTTAATTATTTTCTGTGTTGGTCCATGGTTTTTGATAAAAGTGATCATATTTGGCAAGGTTCTAAAAAATAGGGGTGTGTGTGAATGTGTTTGTGTTTCTATGTGTGTTAGTCCTTTGATAAACTGGCAATGTGTCTATGGTGTACCTCACTTCTCCATGTTAAGTATAGAAAAACTATGGATATACAGATATATGGATGAGCAAAAAGAGTAATTTAGATTAAAGCTGTTATTGCTCTCCTTTTTTTTCTTAACTGTACTTCCCAGAGGATAATGATGTGTTGTCAGTCAAATAATGTGTAGTGTATTGTCATTCAATGGTGACATTTTAAGTTTCTTTTGCATGCTGATTTTTTTCAATCACAAATGTTTGTAGTAAAGAGCTTCTCAGATGGACATGAAATGCTTACTGTGTTGGGTTCAGGTGTTGGTGTGGGATTAGTATATGTGTAATTGCTGTTGTGATAGGTCCGAATATATGGTGAAGTCTGTGGGCAAAGAGAATAGCTGAGTTAGATACACATTACATGATGGCAGTCAAATATACATTGACATGTACATTCAAAAAGCATAGGGAATATATTATTATTTTGTTTCTTTAGAGGCAGGACAGTAGGAGAATTGAGAACCATCACATTAGTCATTAACATTTACATCATTTACTTTCTTTTTAAATGTGATTTTCTACCTTGGTTGGACATTTCAGGTTCATGTCGTTATTAAAATCTTGACTGTAAGTCTTATTTCCCAAAGGTTCCAGCTGGGAAAACAAGAGTTAGAGTAACAGTACTGTCAGTGCTTTGAAAGTATACAGTATGTAGGAAATCACAGTGACATGACAATTTTATCATAACTATCATAATTATCAAATTCCTGACTGGGAAGAGCAGGCTTTGGAGTGACATGTGATACATCATCTTAATCTAAGGCTTTATTATCCCCTGATATAGTCATTCACTGATATTACATTAGGCTAAATGCATCCACAAAAAGGTTACATGCATTGAACTAATAGCTTCTTCTTCTGTTTGTTTCCTACCATGTTGTTCCAGAGGGAGCGAGCCATCAGTGTCTGGGCCTTCTGGCTGAGATGGAAGCAGTCAGCACTGAAGAAGGCACGATCTGGACGGCCATCCTGTGAAAAAGGTATTGTAAATATATAAGATGGCTGAGCACTGACTATAAGGGAAGTAAAATGTAGGACTATAGTCTATGGGAGTTGGTCTATATGCTGCAGGCTCAAGGAAAAAAGTAACTGCTGGAGTATTATTCTAAGCAAGAGAGAGAGTTTTTTAATCTTGATTCAATGACTTTGGATTGGAGTAATGGCAAAAAACCCACCAACAAACAAATACCAACATTAATATTAACCTCAATTACTTCACATGCTCTATGCTAACACACTGGTAAGCACCAGATACTGAAGCAGAAACACTGATGATTTTTCTGCTTATCCTGTGGTTAAATATCGTATAAACTGATTGATTGACCGAAGTCAATGTAGTACACGTGTGAAAGAGCTAGCATTGTTACTGACCGGCAGTTTGGGGACAACAATTTCTCTGAAGAAAGGCTGGGTGACCACAGTGAAGTCTGTGCGAGTGTCATACCGACCTGATTCCACAATCTCACTCAGTGAGTGCTGTAAAAAAAAAAAAAAAAAAAAAAGAGGAAAAGGTGATGATGCATTAGAATGACTGAGCAGGTTACATTAAGGATCACAGTTTGGCTTCCTGGCCTCTCATACCTGATAGTTTCTATTGAGTTCTTCCACCATTTGAAGAGCTTTAGAGTGGGGCTTTGGCAAGATGACGCAAGGGCACAGAATTCTGAGAAAGGAGAGATAAGACAGTATTATACCACCATAAATGATAAATGACCAGAGACAGAAAGATTGATGATAGCAGCACATGGGCTGGATTCAAACTTAACATGACCGTTGCTGCTTAGAGATTAAACTTTTCAAACATTTTCAAGATCTCAGAGAGCATTTTAGCATGCACAGTGTAAAAGACTAAAGTGATACTCACTTAACCAGCCAGGTTGGGCATTTAAGAGAAGCATCGATGTGCATTTGTCTTAATGGGATAATGTGGAGCGGTTCTACTAAATTCACCAGAGCCCGAGGTACCTGGAAGAGATAAGCCAGTTAATGTTTACATACAATTAAACAGAGCAACATTCTGTATATCTTGATATAGCAGCATGTCTGCTGATTTTACCTCTTTGTGGAGATAATCCAGACTTTCACGAACATTGCGCATATAATTCTCTATAGAGTAGAGAAGCTGTAAAAGAAGGGAAATGATTTGAGGTCATGTCTTTACGTCTTCCAAAAATGGCATATGAGCTTTAACTTTACACTTGGTACTCACAGAATTGTAGCAGTGGTCACACAGGTCATTTCCACCAATAAAAAGTGTTATCACTTTCCAATCAGATTTAAAATCAATTCTCTGTAAGACAAAAAGCAGAAAACTGAGCATCAGCAGTATGTAGTATATCATGCATTGTGCTACGGAGACAATCTACAAAAGTAGATCAGTCTCATTGGAGATATGAATAAAATTGTAGACATCTACCATATGTGCATGTCATATAATTAGCATGAAAAAGAGTTATGTCTTTCCTGTTGTTATATCCAAAGAAGAAAAAATATATGCAAATGCAGGACTTCTATAGCGAAGTTGGCAATTGTAAAGATAATTCAAGAAGAAACATATATGAACTTACAGAGTCATTCTTCATCTTTGCCACCAAGGTCCGCACCTGTGTTGGTATGTCCCTGAATACATAAATACATCAAATATCATGATGAAATGGACAATACATCACTCAGAGTTCATTTCAAGACATATTTATCCCAACTCTACTTTCTCTCAGCTTTTAGATTTATTAGTAACTAACACTCAATGAGCGGCTTCATCACAGTTTTCAGTCTCGATAAACAACTCTAAGAATTTCAACAGTTCATTCTATATCGAAAAAAATAGAATTAATTCAAGGTCTGGAAAAAGCTAGACTGTAAATCAAGATTGAATTAATCAAACTGCTATTTCTAGCGTTCACTCTCAGTTTATTCATACTCCCATTAGCTTGTAAGTTGTGTCTTTTTTTAATGATTTAATCCTTTCAACAAGATGTATTAATTTGTACAAATTGAGTCTTTTTTCTAGGTGACATGCACTAAAAATATGAACTACTCAACTCTCAATAACTACTCAACTCTCAATAACTATAAAGCAGTTGTTCTGTAATTAAAGCAATACAGATTCAGCTGAAAAGGCATCTGGTGGGACTCACTTGCTTTTGGCTCCTGCCACAGCCTGGTTGAGGAAGGCCTTAGGATTTTGCTGTTTACCCATCCCAACAGAATAGCCCGTCAGGTTGTGGTTGAAATACTTTAAGATGTCTATAATAACAAAGAAATAAAATAAATGACAGTACTGATCATAGAGCAACAAAAACTTACTCAAACATGTTATTTGAACCATAAATCATCAGAAAGACTCACTGGGAAGAGTAGTTACAGTTGTGAGGTTGTCATCTCCGCCAATACTAGAGTTAAAATAATCAAGTTCATTCCAAGCAAAGGAAATTCTGACACATTAATACCAACACTGTTCAAGAGGTTCAACATAAGCATTATGCTGTAATGTTGTGTGATGTTTATGTTGACTCACCTCCAGGATAAACCTCTGTACTGATTCAGGACATCCAGTACGTTGTTCTGGCTGGATGCAATGCCGTTCCCTGCCTGAGAAGAAAAAGGTGTTTTAGTAACAGAATAAAATGAGATGGTAGCTCTCAATCTTTTTCTCCAATCACCTTATGACTGCATGTAAGCTTCCTTTGGGAAAATACATACAGTTAGTTCAGACAGAGATCTTTAGATTGTTTACAGTCTGTGAAGGCAAAGACTACTAATTTTTTAATGTAATTAAGGCTTTTCATTATTTGATCATTTGTTTTATTACAAACCCATCTGTTGTATCTTTGACATACTACAGCTGCAGTTTATATGTATCTAACTTTAAATTATTACATAACAGACCTGCACCTCCTCTTGTTGGTATAAATATATCCAATGTACAGTTTTAATATTGAAGGACAATCCTTCACCTTACTGTTCAGCAACATTATGTACTGATTTGAATTACTAATTAACAGTATCTTAGCAGGCACTATCACAGTACAGTAAATATCTAGCATATATTATTAGATATCATTATGGTCTTACTTTTAGGGTCTGTTACCATTGTATTTATATTTTCAGTCTATTTAAAATAATGATGAAATAACAAAATTCCAGATTGAAGTTCACTCACTGTCAAAGAGTCTCCCACAGCAGCCACAACTTTGATATCTGCAGGTCTGAGTTCATGCACTGGGAAAATAAAAGAGGCCAGTTAGGATAAAAAGGGCTCTACACAGAGACTGTATAATAATAATATAAGACTCATACTACATGCAAAGAGAATAATATAGAAATAATACTTTAAAAATACTGCAAAGATGGATTAAAGAAAAGTGCTATTTGCATTTGCAAGGTGGCAAACAGGGGCTCCAAAAGTAATACACAACATATTGGGCAGAACATCAAAAGTCACAGGGTTAAATATAAAGATGGGAGACAAATTAGTGTCATTATTTAAAGTCAAAGAGAAAGTTAATATCTCATCAATCATCTTTAATTTGCTGGAATTGCAAGATAAAGTGTTGTACATACATAAATATACACTATGAATATGATATTTCAGGCCAATTGAATATTAAAGTCACTTCTGTGCCTAAAAAAAATCTCAAATGTAAGTGTAGACCCTCTTACCTGAGGTGGGTATGGAGGCTGAGGGGCTGAGGTCCTCACAGGGCATCTCTGTGCCTGTAAACTGAGCAGACACACAGAGCACATCCACAGTCAGAACTAAACATGAGGCGCACAATGCTGCCAAAGCCTCCATTTGGCTCAATACCAGGCAGTACTCACTGGCTTAAGCAGAGGAGAGGTATGGCTGTGGTGATATGAAGGAGAGTTCCCCTCCGTCCTCAGAAAGGGTCGGCCCTTGGGGAGGAAGAAGAAGAAAGAGGTGGGAAGAGGAGGAGAGAGAGGAGAGCTTGTAAATCACCATAGTCAGATATATCAGTATGGTAATATATTTAATTTTGGCACAAATGTTTAACTGCATGTTTGTGAGTTTTTAACATAGTTGCTCACCTCAGTTGGACACGGCAATGCAATGATCTTTCCATTGTCCTCTGTGTTATGTTGGACACTAGTGGGCTGCAGCTGGAAGACAAACACATCATTGTATTCCAGGTTAGGTCAGAGTGGACAATGACTTTGTATGTGTGTTTCTGTTTCTGCGAGAGAAATAGAGATCACGTAGGCTGTGTTAGGCCTCACCAGGTTTTTCCACATCTGCACAAACAGTTTATCAGTTTGCAGTGACGCTTGTGACTCAGAGAGAGGCTTCCCATCCTGTCCAATGAAAACCAACAACAATACTGTATGTTAGATACAGAAAGTACATCCTCAGTTTATCTCTGTATCTGTTACTGTCTCTCACAGACTTACATTATCATCATCACACAAGATAAGGCCTTTTGACATGTTTTTGTTGTTTTGGCATTTCAGTTTTATTGATTTATGAAATGTTTGATCCAGTAAGTGGTACATAGATCTGGGCATCATTTTAAAATAACAGAATTAATAAAATGGTGCAGAAAATAGGTAATAAATAAATAGAAAAAATAAGTCACAAAATGTGGGGAACTCATTCAAGAGTGAAACTTAAAAGCTAATGCTGAACCAAATCATCTACTGAAGACTGAATCATTATTATTCAACATAATTTGATTTGTGAACAATTCAAGTTTCTAAAGCATTTGTTTCCACTGTGGCAGTGATAGAAAGTTAAAGATATACATTATAATATCATATGTCACATAAAGTCAATTGTCCTTGCCTCAGCAGTAATATTAATAATATAGTAGTACTGAGATTTACTAGGGATGCAAAATACTGCAAGTGAAAGGAAGTGTAAGAATGAGGGTTAAACACACTTTCCCTTAAAGGATAGCTTCCTGTTTTTTTCAAGTCTATCTGAAAACATCACTCACATGCCCACATGTTCATTGAAAGAGTTTTTGGTTGTTGTAATTGTTCCTCCTGTTCATACTGGGCCTGAAGAGATCTCATCCTAACTTGACTCCAATATAAGAGATGGAAAAAATCTATAGTTTTCATTTCATACAAAAATGCAAAAACGTTCAGCCAAAGCTAATATGAGGCTTAAACAGTTTTAGAAGATATTTTGGAAGATATCCACTTGATCTGACTAAATCAGGTTGGATTTTGTCCCCCCGATGTAGGAAGGGATCTCTTCATGTCCAATGTGGACGTCAGGAGCGTTTTTACATGTCTTTCAATACATATTGGCATGTTAGTATTGTCGTAAGATAGACTTGAACCTATTCTTTGAGTGACAGCTGAATATCTGCAACTCACAGTGACAGATGAGGGGTCTGTGATGAAAGGTGAGTCCTGCAGGATAACGGTGAAGTCATCTCTGTCAGCGTACCAGCGCTTCTTCACTAAGAGCTCGTCCAAGGACTCCTGGTCAATGTACAGAGATTTGAAGGAAGAATTAACAACAAAAAACTCAGATATTCAGCAGTTTTTGATCAGTGATTCTCAACCAAAGGACTAAATGTAATGGAGATGCAGTGGAGAAAAGTTCACACCTGCAGAGCATGAGTCAGCATGGCCCTCAGCAGTCTGACTTCTCCTTGACTGTTTCTTTCCATACATGGACACATCCTGCCAGACAAAACAAATGCACTCCTTAAAGCAAATTCATGTTTTTTTCGTTAATAGAAATAATATAAAGGTTTAAAAAAAAAAAAAAAAATTTTAAAAGGGTTTTAAGAGTGTTAAGAGGTGAACAATACCGTCATTTACAGTACTTTACTTTTAAAATGTCAGCAGCTAAAAGTCTGTATATAAATCACCTATTGTTTTTCATTATTTTATCTTGCACATCTCACCACCCATTCACCCATTTAACTTAATTAAGGACTTAGAATAGGATTTTCCCTTCTCCATTCACTTTAGATTCATTTGAGCCAGAAAAGCTTACAATTAATTTAACTGAGAAACTTTTGTATAAACCAGTGATGAGGACATTGTACACGTGCACTTACTTGTTTGTGAAACTGTCATGCTCTCCGTTCCATAATGCAACACTGACAATGGTCTGCTTCAGCTGCAACACCAGTCAGAACAAATACAATTTAAAATGTGTGAATATTGATAAAAACAGTAATAGTTAATAAAACATACTGTGAATATATACTGTACCTGAGAATGCAGCAACTGCAGAGCCTTATCCACATCTTCAACTACTGACCTGATAACAGACTGAACCTGCACACATAAACACAACAGAGCTTCTTATATTAGTAAAAAGTCAACTTTTAAGGATCTGCTTGATTTTCTTACTAATGACACAAAATAGCTTGTCATGAGGTAGTAGTAAGGGTGCACAATGACTCTTCTAATGTTTGGTTTTCAGGTAATAATTTGTGCACATGGGCGACAGTTGCAGCAATAAGTAAGCAGTCAGTTATCAGGGGAAAAAATCAGGTTTTCATTAACTATCCCCCTGCCTCAGCACATTTGTTTTAGCTTTTATGGTTCTTATATAAGCTGTAGGGTGTTCTGTAAATCAGATTGCGGCCTGAAATAAAGCAGAGAATGTGTTATTGGAGGCACACGATGTCTATAGGAACGTTCTTTACAGTTTCAAAGAAAGGTCAGCGTAAACCTGACATTGATAAGATATAACAATTCCTTCCTGTAACTTAAGAAACACAGAACAAGTCATTTGTCATAATTGTGTGTCAACAGTTTACCTGCTGCTGCTCACAGGTGCAGAGCTGATCCACCTGAACAAAAAGAAGCACCAACTTCCAAGAATCCTGTAAAAAAAAAAAAACAAGAAACATCATTTACTTAACTACCTAACAGTTTACAAGTATTTATTCCATCTCAAACTAGCTATGAACATTGTTTGTCCCCTTGTGTTGAAGGGAAAGCAGCCTCTAGTGCACCCACCTGACTGTTCTGGAGATAGTCGGATATTTCCTTTGCCTGGTCCACTAGTGTGCTAGAAACAGAAAGAAACACGGAGGCAAAAACTTAAAATCACTGGAAGCAGTGCAAGTTATTGGAAGCATACTTCTGAAAACACTCTGAACTGTACCTGTGTTGAAACTGAGCTGCATACATGCTTGTTTCATCTGAGAGAGGACTGATCAGTGCAGGATTGAACAGACTCATCAGCTCTGATGGAGAGAAGTTAGGACAATCTTAGACTTTATTTTTCCAAGTAGTTTTTTAGTTGTAATGACAAAGTCTAAGCATTGAAAATAGTGTTGTTTTACGCTTTGTTAGAATTCAAAATAGATGTAAGCCATCAAAACTTTCATCTACTGCCAATATTTACACATTTTAACCCCCTTACACATGATAATCCATTATAAACTGCCACAAAGTTAGTAATTACACTCAATATCGCAAAATCTTCATTCCAATTAATCGTAGTTTTAAGGGAAACATTACAGTGTTTCAACAGGACAGCAAATTTCGCATTTTATTCATAATAAATTAAATCAATCAATCAGCAGCCGTGTCCTTACATCTTTGAGTTAGTCAGTGTTTTATCTGTATGATGTACGCTCCGTACTTTTTATTTCATGAATGGCTTTTGAAAAGATAACAAACCACATGCCTGGTGTGTATTGGGGTTCGCTGTTTCAAATTATCATGCTTAGTTGAGATATCAGTGCAGTAAAGATAGTGCACAGTAGTGTAATAGAAGCTGATATCAACCTCTTTAAATGTATTATACCGTGTGTGGAGACTGACAGCCAATTCTAGTGAACGTAAAATTTAGAAAAAGCGTTTTGGTTGCCTCTTCGAATTGCAAAGATCCTGCAGCTTTCAATTAAAGTCCCATTGTAAGAAAGCAAAAGACAACATCCCATGTCCAGTAATTGCATTTTAAAAGGATTAAGTTGATCATTTTAGCAATAATCTGCTTTAGGCCCTGTAAACATGGCAAAATTACCTTGAAGTCTTGACACTACCGTGGATAGTTCAGTACTGCAGGAAAAAACAAAAGCAGTCATTTATACATTTCAGACTTATATCACTGCATGGTTGAAGCTGACTGCTGACCAAAGCTTACCTGTGCATGTGAAGTCCAATAGAGGAAAACACAGCCACATCTGCAGGCCTAACGCTGTTAACTTGAGAGAAAAAAACACAAGTTAATCTCAGCACTGAGAGACAGGAACATTTGTTCAAAATCATAAATAAGATGCAATGGAGGGACAGGGACTTTTAAAGGGGCGGATAATGTGAGGGGAGATGTGATATTTATTGTGTGAATCACTGTATATGAATTAGTTTTAAAGTAAAAAGCAAGTATTATATCAGGGAATATACTTCAAGTATCAAAAGTAGAAGTAGTCAATACAGACAAATAGTCTGCCAAATAACTGCAATAAAATTAGAGTTAGGATATATCTGTCTGAATTACAGTGGTATGTAAGTAAAGTAAATGAACTTAATTGAAGCACTGATACTGGTTCACTAATACTGGAAATACTCCCCTGACACATCACCCTTAAAATCAGTATCACAACAGTATTTCACATTTTTCTCATTGCCTTTGTGAATCTTTAGTTGTTAGTATGATTGGGCTTTAATTAAAGTCGGTATCTGTTTGACGTACCATTTGAAGGGGGCAGCGGAGAGCGGGACATCTGAGTGCATGGCAATCCAGTTACTGAAAGCAAGGCGAGAAAATAAAGATTACACCAAGACATTAGTATGTTAGATTAAAGGATCTAATATTAAGATTGCTCTTAACAACTGAGCATCCATGCAGAATACTTAAATGTGTATGAATTTAAGTATTCTGCATGGAGGCAAAAAAAAAAAAACATGATTCAATTTTAAGTTTCTGGAGCAACAAATGCATAAAGAAGATTTATTCATCCAATAATGGAATCTGTCAAATCTAAAGGGGATTCCAGAATTTCAAATTTTAAGAGTTTTAGTAGAAAATAGCGTCACGTATAAGCTTAAAGCATTGTCTTAATGCATTTTAAGGTTTTTCCACTGCTGATGACTATCAAATTTTCAGATCAACAATCTTAACTTAACATGAGTTATAACTATTCTCCTGAGCATTTAAGAACAGTGATTATCATGTATCCGCAGCATTGAACAGGTGGCAGAGCATCAAAGTTAGCAAACAGTGTAAACCTGTTGTCCATGTACACCCCAGGAGTGTGAGTAGAGCCAGCTGTGGAAGCATCCTTCCTCTGATTTTTTGTCAGATTTTGTCCTCGTGGATCTTTTTCTGCAGCCGTCCGTCTTCTCTTCTCTCTACCGTGGTCAACTGTATTTCTATGTCGTTATCAGTCATAAATAGCCCACACACTTTACATATCATAAATATGTACGGGGGGTGGGGCTGACTATTTTGTTCAAAGGACACAGTGATAGGGTTTTACAATGAATCAATGACATTGATAAGATCAAAATCCAACTTTATTGTAGTGATGAGTGACAGAAAACGTTTTAGGGTTGATGTCTTTATGGACTGTCTGTCTGGTTTGCACTATTTGCTTGTGGCACCAATAAATAAAAATGAGAACAAATATCAGAACACAACTGAAATATGACTCTATGCACTTCTAACTTTTTTACTAAAGAACATTTCTGTTTGTAAGTTGAAGAAATCTGCAGTCGCACTCGACACTTCAACACTGTACTGTTAGGAAAGCCTTAATCAGGACACAACTCTTGCTCAAGGAAGTAATTTCAAGGTTCTAGCATTTCGCTGTCAAAAGGGCGACATATGATCTGTTCTGTAATTGGATAAAAGAAGAAGTTAAAGAAGCTCTATCTGCTGGTTTAACATCCTAAAGAAAACATGAAGGCTAATATTCTGTTTGGTCAGGATCATAAAATCTTCACATCTGCATTTACATAACATAACACCAGATTTGAAACAAAAGAGGCTCTGCTACTGTTTAATGCCATCGATCCCGAAGTTGCTTTGAAACTTGTTGCAAATTCCACTCAGATGATTTCTGCCAATACTCTTTAATTACTTTTTTGACTTGACCTCTACACTGCATCAATGCAGTCAAAAATCACACCACTTTATAGGCTGACTATTTGACCCTGACTTACACTAATAGTTGTCACTATCTCCTTTTTATCTGTAGAATTTATGGTAACATTGGTGGGGGGGAGAAAAAAAAATCAATTTTCCCACCAACCTTGCTCCTTTTGACTTAATGAGTTGTTGTTGCATAAATCATCATCATCATTGAGATCAGACTGAAGATTCAAAGATGTAAGGTGTAAAAAAGCATTTGGGGTAACGTTAGGAATAAAACAGAGTTACTTGTGTGATGCTACGACTCTGTTCTGATCTTTCTAGAGAGTTTTTTTTTTCTCTTTAATGAAATACACACAAAATGTTTTGGAAAACCTGACATGGCCTTGGCATGGCAGATTGGAAAAAGATAAAGAGTTAAGTAATGTGCTTAGTTAATATCCTGATGGAGTCATCACTGCAACACTGCCAAGGAAAGAAGTTCTCTTTTGCATAACAGTGATGCTACAGTGCTATAAATCTTCATTATCGCTTATCTCTTTTCTGATTAGTGAGGTGAGGGATAGACAGCAGGAAGGTCAAAGAGGTTAAGAAAACAACTAGCGTGATTTTTTTTACTATTAATGTCCGTATGCCATAAAATATATAGTGTCTCTCATCCTGCAGGCATAAATATTACTGCATTAAATCACTTAAAAAGTTGTGCACATGTCCGTAGAGGCAAATACAGCACACGCTTTTTAAAGGACTCTTTTAAAGCTGAGGTTTGGTCTGCAGTGAACAAATATGTACATTTGTAAGTTCATGATCTTTCTGTTGTTTTTGTGTCGCTACTAGCAGATCTCGAATATTGCAGAACTGTAAAAGCTGTCACGAACTTAACAGTCAACTCAAAGCGTGATTACCGTAATCCAGATATGAGTTTGCAATGTCTTTACAGTCCGTTATCTTCCCCCAAGGACATTAACTCAGCATGAACCCCTAGCTGCTTTTTATCTCCCTGATCAAGCCTAATCTTTGAACAGGCTTAGTCGGGCTGAACAGTTTGTCCTGTAGTAACATTCAGTCATGCTGATGCTGAATGCACTCTGCGCAAACTACTGATTGGCCTTTCTTGACCTAGAAGTAAAGTTGCCTCATTCTCTTATCTTCAGACGAGACTTTAGAGGACAAGGTAAAGAAAACAGTGTCACACACAGGAGTCAGTCGTAGGTTTTGGTCAACAGCAAGTAAGGGACAGAGAAACTAGATTAAGAATCAAACCGAACTGATATATATGATAGACAAAATGATGATGGCAGAAGAAACCAGGATTCATCGCCCAGGAACCATCAAAGCTGGGATGGAGATGATTATTCTTCCTTTTATTTCTTCTCGTTTGGATTATTGTAACACTCTTTTTACCCGTGTAATTCAAACTTCATTGAAAAGTCTCCAATCTGTCCAAAATACACCTGCTTAGCTTTTAACTGGAAAATTACAAGTCATCACATGTCAGTTTTTATCCTTTCTGCACTGACTTCCAATTAGATTTCACATCCAGTTTAAAATACCAATGCTAACCTTTAGAGCCTTGCTTGGTAAACACTCCAATATATCGTTGACTTATTTATTGCTTTTTATTGGCTTTTTTCCCTCGTCTGTCTCTTGGAACTTACATACTTTTTTATGTGTATATTTTCTCACTGGTTGCTTTAACTTTTCAGCCCTGCAGTGTTTGATGACATTATTATTATTGTTATTATTTTTAATATTACCTTTAACACTGATTTTTTGAATCAATGTAAAGCAGTGGCAGTCCATCCAGTAGTTGTTGAGATGTTTCAGTCTGAATCAAAGCAGTGGACCGATCCACTGACTGACAGACTGAGACTAACTTCCATGCACACTGCTAGTGTGTCTTACATGAAGTTATAATGTTTTAGGTGAGCTCCAGCAGCTGTACAAATAAGACCCAGTCTTGATCAGTGCTTTGTTAAAAAGTTAGTCAATTCATTTGTATGCAATCCAGCAGAGGTTTTAAACCAAAGATTGCAGGATATCACCATCCTGGTCTTTGCAAAGGCAAATACAGGACCAGGGGGGCAGTGAGGTCAGCCAGCAAAGACAAAAAGAAGCAATTGATTTCGGAAACAGCAAAAAATAAGCTTCCTAATCATTTAATTCTAGGCAACAGCAGAAGATTGGATGTCTTGTCTAAGATGTAATGGAAAACAAAATCAAAATAGACTAAAGATCTAAATATGAAGAATCAATTTGGCAGTTTCGGAGGGAGCAGAAAATCCTCTGAGAGTGTCTGTTTAGCAAAGTTAAGTAATAAATACCACTGTGTGTGTTACAAGTAAAAGGGACTGGGCTGTCTTCATACTGTATATCCCACCAACTGGAGCAGCAGATGGATATTACCGATGATTACCTTTTTTTGGCTGTTTAGAGCACAAAAACATGATTTGGCAACAGATGCACTCAGTAATGCAGGAGAAGAGTGATATTTATGTGGTTCTTTGGGACATTTGCTAATGCCTTTGGGCTCACTGTCACTGGGGGTTTGAGATCTGGTGCAGACATATAAAATGCTGTTAGTGGTATGTGAGGCTGGAATAAAAATGCTCGGATAAAGTCTGTTTCTGTTACACCTGTTTTTCATCCGGATGCAAGTAAAATTTTCTTGGGAAGGTGGGAAGGTTAATGTGTCACTAATAGGAGGATTAATTTTTACAGTCTGTAATGATAAGGGCTTGGCAGGATGGCAGGAAATGTGTCCTCTGGTGGCCTTGATCAATGCCAGATTGATTGCAACAATTGATAACCAACAGATGACGTGCACCTTCTCCTACTTCTTCACAGCAGGCTGGAAAATCATTATTCTTCCTTTTATTCACCCCTCTGCAGCATTACATGAGTTAATGCAATTAAAAAGTACATGGCAGACAACAGGGATTGATCTTAGTGCAGTGTACATTTGAGTGAAAAACCCCTTGTATTTTACTTTAGTATTTCCATTTTATGCAACTTTACACTTGTGCTCCATATCTGACCATTAAAGTTACTATTAATATTTTACATCCAAAATGTGTTCATTTTGTATCAAATATGAGTAAAAATTAAACATCTATACTAAACCACACAACTAAACACTACAGTATACCAAGTAATTCAAATTAGTTAAACCTTGACCAACTACAACATTAAAATGCTGCTTACATGTTGATGGACCTGAACTAGAAACATATTATTCAACAATTGAACATTCTTCATTGAAAAGCATTTTATTACTTATACTATTCATTCTTTAAGCATATTTTTTCTTATATTAAGTTTGTACTTTTACTTTTACTAGATAGATTTAAAATGGAAGCATTTATACAATATTTTATTGCTACTTTTGGTTTAGTACATTTTATGGAATATTTCCTCCACCACTGTGAGGATCCAAAACTTTCTCCTTTCTTCGTTCTATAATCTTTGTTCACAGGTGTTTTAGCCCTAATTTAACAATTCATGTGATGGGACAGTGGTCCTCAAACATTATCACATCAAGGACCCTTAAACTGACAGAAATTGGACCACAGACCCCCATTTGATAAGATCAAGCAGCTAATTCTGGATCTGAGAAGTGAAGTTGATGCGGAAGTCCCATAAACCTGCATTCTCTCTAATGGCCAACAGCAGGCAGATCCACTGATGCCAAAAAGACATCTGATTGTATGTAAGTACATGAAGAAATTACCCTACTTCTCACTTGATTTATTACCTCAGTAAACAGTTTCCTGATTAGTTTATGGCCTTAACCACTAGTCTTTAATACAGCATGATGTCCATTTTGTAAATTTTGGTCCCATTTCATATACATTTAACGATAAAGCAGTGCATGTTATAGGGCGAGTCCACAAACCAATGGGTGATGTCATTATGGCTACTTCCACTGTTGTTTTACAGTCTACTCTATGGATTAAAAAAACAACAACAACAACAACAACCAAAACAGTCTATAGATAAAATGATGCCCTGGGATCCTCCATCTGATCAGATTTTATGTTTTAGATGCTTTATCACAGAAAGTGTGTGAATTCCATGACCAACACAGTTATACATTCTGTGATTGTGTTACTTATGGATGGAATTATAGAGCAAATAAATTATTCCCCTTTTTGCTGGGGACCCCTGGAACTCCCTCAAAGACCCCTGGGGCTCTCCGTACCCCACTTTGAGAACCCATGTTTGTAGGTTAGTGCATGTTGTGAAGAAGCAGCCGAAATCAGAGCAACACTGCCCCCTGCTGTTCATCATTCAGAGCTGCATCAAGTTACCAGAGATACGCAGGCCATTCACAATTCAAAATAAAAGCACAGACGTTGTAAATAATAGCGGTTGGTTATAAGCATGGGTGTGTGGGCCTCAGTCTTCACTAAAGGGTCTGCCGCATGTGTAAGATTAGGGTTATGATCAAGATGGTACAGCTTAAAATACCATTGTGCTGCTACAAGTTTTAATTTCGTAAAATGCTTTCATCAGTATTGATTTATTTTGAAAGTTCTGTAGCGGATGATGCGGTTCTCATTGTCGTTAGCTTGGCGGAAACAAACGCCATTGTGACTGTCAGCATCAACGGTCCTCCTCCTCCTCCTCAAGGCTGAGTTTGACAACAACAACAACAACAACAACAGAGGAGGTGTTTATCTGCAGATAATAAAGACATATCGGCGAATAAAGACGCAAATCTACGTTTCATATCCAACTACTAAATCAGCTACGGTTGTTTTGAGGTGAGAAATATGGCTTCGACTTCACCGTAGTTTGGCCTGTTAGCTTTTGTTAGGGTGACTTTGACTTTGTCCCTGTGTGAGCCCTTACTGGAGATTTATGTGTAGCTATTTGGTTAAGATGGGAAACTGTAAAACCACAGTTAAACGTTATTTACTGTCCCTCGCTTGAAGTAAACATTGACATGCCAGGCCTAATGATGCCTTCAAGTGATTCATATCATTTCCAGCATCAGTGAATAAATCAGTAAATATCACTCTGTTTTCTTTACAGTGACTCATTACAAAAGAGAGATTGACGTTTATAATCTAACTGTGTGGTTAACAGGGCTGCAGCTAATGATTATCTTCATTGTCAATTCATCTGTTTATTTAGATTACTGGGTTAATCGATGATGCTACAAACTGTGAGAGGATATTGAAAACTGCCCCAAAACACAAATTACAATTACCTAAAAGAGAGAAATACAGTAAGTTATTGCAACGGATGAGCTGTAACCAGCAAATGTTTTCACGTTTGCTTGACAAGTAACTTAAATGATTAATCATTTATCAAAATTGTAGGCTAATGAATTGACCAGCTTTATGGCTACAAATAGCGACTTTTGTCTCGATTAATCAATTAGTCGTTTGATCTATAAAATGGTGAAGAATGGTAATCACTGTTTTCCATGATGCAATCTGAAATGTCTTGTGTCCAGATATAGGACGGAAGAAACCAGAAAATACTCACATTTTAGAAGCTGAAATGAGAGAAATGTCGCCCTTTTTCATTAAAAAAGGACAAAAAATATAAATTGATGATCAAAATTGTATATTATTAATTTTCTGATGATTGACTACTAACTGATTAATCGATCAGTGGTTTCACTTTAATGGTTAGGTTGTATTTCAGATGTTTGATAAGAGATAACATCACAATAAACTTACATACGTCATATAATCAACTTTCTAGACTACCTGAGTCCTGTGTATTGATTTTCAACATTATTCACATGAGTGAATACAACCAGAGATATTGAAGGGATAGCTACCATGACACAAACAGTATATGATAGACACATTTACATGATCTCACTCTACATAATGCATACACTGTCTTATCACTCACACTTAATAGAAAACATCATTTGTTTGTGTGCTGTCACATCTTTACTCTAGGTCACTCTCACCTACTACTGAGCAAAATGGGGCGGATCTTCTTGGATCACATTGGAGGGACTCGCCTCTTCTCCTGCGCCAACTGTGACACCATCCTGACCAACAGAGCCGAGCTTATCTCCACACGCTTCACTGGAGCCACTGGCAGAGCCTTCTTGTTCAATAAGGTACCTACAAATGATTTTCCTCACCTGAACACCTAAAAATTTAAACACACGCCTCAGCATAAGTTGATACCCAGACTCAGATAGTTATCTCCACTGTAGTTCTTTGTGCCTACATTGTGATATAAGTCCCAGTGAAGTGGGTTATTCACATAATGATCAGCTCCTCATTAAAGACATTTCCTTATTTGATATTCAGCAAAATTTTAGGAGGTTGCTGATTGTCATGTCAACACAAAACAAAAAATATTCCTCATAAACGATGATGTTATATATATAATAATCTATTGATGACTGTGGTTGTCATAAGATCTGGAATGATAAGTCGGTTAATCAATTATTCAATTGGCAGAAGATGTATTGGCAACATTTTTGATAGGTGATGAAAAACATGATAGTCCCAGCTTCTCAAATGTGACAATTTTTACTACTTTTCTCCCTTTTATATACTTCTAAATTTAAAATCTTTGGAGTTTTCGGGTCAACTGGAGAGAAAAAAAGCAATATAAATACACAAGCTTGGGCTCTGAGAGATTGTGAGCATTTATTCACCATATTTGACATTTTATAGACTTAACAGTTTATCTATTGATCAATATATGAAAATGATTGTAGCTACGATACATCATTTAAATAATTCATTTTGCTATTCCGTCTGTTCCTCACCTTTCAAAGGTTGTGAATCTGCAGCACAGCGAGGTGCAAGACCGAGTCATGCTGACAGGAAGACACATGGTGCGAGACGTCAGCTGCAAGAACTGCAACAGCAAGCTGGGCTGGATGTACGAGTTCGCTACGGAGGAAAGCCAGCGCTACAAGGAGGGCCGCGTCATCCTGGAGAGGGCGCTGGTGAGGGAGAGCGAAGGCTTCGAGCACGTTCCCTCTGACACCTCCTGAGTTCGCCTCAGCTGCCGCTACGAAGCTCCATCCATGCGTTCTACAGCTTTTCTTCCAGCAGCAGTGCATGGACTTGCATGTACAGTGCGCCATTTGTGATTAGAGCTACACCAAAATTATATCACAGGCTGGGTGTTCGCAGGAAGTTCAAACAAGAAGCGATGGACAATTTCACATAACTTTAACCATCTAAGGAGTTAAAATGGGCAGCACCATTGCTCGTCAGTCCCATTAAAACCGCCTGCATTTTCAATATGTGTCCAACAGGCTGGGATGTGGGCCGCTGTCAGAGGGAGAGGATTCACTCCTGCTGCCCTACAAGAAGCTCAGATTGTTATGTAGGGATTTGCTGGCATTGGTCATCTAAACAGACGATTGGGCCGGTCGAAACTGTTGAGTCTGACTTAGAAAAGTGGAAAAAATATATTTGCATTAAGTTACAAAGAGATATGCTGGAAAACATTCCTTCTCTAGCAACTGTTCAAGGTGTTGCTATGCTAGAAGCTGTTTATTTATTTCAAATACTTCAAATATTAGCTGTATCCCCAAGTATGTAAGTGTAAACAAAAAATTAACATTAATGCTAATAATCATTAGTGGGTTGTGGATGTTTATTTCCTATGAAGCAGGTATCAGTTTCGGCCTATAAAGAGCTCAAATATCCCCTCTTCATTTTTACCACATCATAAATGATAGGGGTTGATCACAAAGTGTTTTACAGTGATGGAAGGCAACTTTTCTCTTTTGCATGTCGATACACTCTTGCTGCAAATGTCTTCTTCCAGCCATCTGATTAATTTCAGCTCATTTCCGACAGGTTTTCCTTTATATCTGTGGCCATTCCACTTAGTTGTGTTGTAGTGAAGTTGTCAGTGATTTATTTTCAATTCTTCAAATGTTTAGATTGACTGGTGGCAAATTATTTGAATGAAACTTGGAGAAATGAATAAATTCAAGCATATGTTTATTTATTGAAATCTGTGTCTTGTGTCTGTCCATAAGTACCAACACAACAATGTTAAAATATTCAATTTTACAAAAAAGTTCTGCATTAAAAATCCTATTTAGGTAAAATTAAATGAGTATTAGCAGCAAAAATAATTAAAGTATTGCAGTAAAAGTACAGGTTTGGTCCCTCTGACTGATATATTATTATATAAGACATCATTAGATTACTAGTGAAGCATCAGTGTTAGAGCAGCATGTTACTGTTAAAGTTGCTGGAGATGGAGCTAGTTCACACTACTTTATATACAGTTAGTGAGTTTAGTCTGGTGGTTCCCCTCCTAAGGGTCACCAGATAAATGTGAGGGGTCATGAGATGATTAATGGAAGAGGAAAGAAGAAAAAACAAAGTTCTGATACACAAATCTGTTATTTGACTTCTACTCTAATTTTTGGTGAAATATTGGATCATTTTAACGTTTATTAAAAAACATCGAATCACATGAAACTCATCTTTAAGTATGAGAGAGAGAGAGAGAGAGAGAGAGAGAGAGAGAGAGAGAGAGAGAGAGAGAGAGAGAGAGAGAGAGAGAGAGAGAGAGAGAGAGAGAGAGAGAGACAGACTTGGCATTTACCATAGAGGCGCGCCGGTCTTTCAGGACATGGAAAACAAACTCACCCATTGGTATCGCGCTGCATTGTGGGGAATGTAGGCGGTATGGGAGCAGGTAGTATCCAGGAAACTCAAGTTTACACCTTGATGTGTTGCAGGTTGGACAACATTCCTTCCTCCACACTGGACACGTTGGCCTGATTTCATGGCATGTAACGCTGGCTGGATTATTTATTTCCTCAACAGTCAGGCGGATACTAACCAGAGCAACAATGGCCGGCGGTGAGTTTTTACCAGTTAGCCTGTCAAGCTAACGTTAGCTTTCGGCTTTCTTCAACACGCTGAAATTATGAGCCTCTTGCCACTATGTGCCACTTCTAGTGTCTCTTTCGGTTAACGACGGGGGTTGTACATGTTGTAAACGGTTGTAATAAAGTTGTCTTTTGCCGCTGTAACGTCATATATTAAACATATCAGTTGGGTACAGCGTGTTCGCTAACATTTTACTGTTGCTTTCTCCCTTCAGAAAATGTGAGTGTGGTCTTCAAGCTGTACTGCCTGACAGTGATGACACTGGTGGCAGCTACGTACACGGTAGCACTGCGATACACAAGGACCATCTCATCAGGAGACCTGTACTTCTCCACCACCGCAGTGTGCATCACTGAGGTTATTAAATTAATACTGAGCATGGGGATGCTCGCTAAGTAAGTGTTACTCCATTATACTGACCACAGCTAATTTAATAAAAATGATACTCTAAAGACCAGAAAAGCACTCAAACAATTTACTACAAGTGAATTAGAAACAAGTGTACGGATTCATGGGTGTTGTCTGGTAAAAGTCTCTCTGGATCATCACAAAAAAGCCTTGAGGTAGATGGATGTAAGCCACAGGATCAGTTCCCAACCGTTTAGTCTTGTGACCACCTAAAATAAAAGCAAAGTCAACCTGGGACCCCTCGACACACATTGCATTGTAATGAAAGAGGATTAATTTTTTATCTTATTTGAGAAGCATGAGGAGATGAGTAATTCACAACATGGGAAGTAAAAATGAGAAGAAAGCTTGGAAAAACATGGAAACCACTGATGTGAACAGCAGTCCATGTATATTGTCAGACATTTTTCACAATGAGTAAGGGTTATTTACTGTAGTAGATAGAAGGAGGACCCGCACAATGAATCAGAACTCACTTTTACTTTATTTTATTTGCAGCATTTCAACCAACTACAGGCCTTTATCAGGCTAATGATGTTTTTATATCCAGTGCCTGTCCCACTATGGTTTCATAGATGTGGTAATAGTAACCAGTATTAGTGCTAACCTCAGACTGATTACTTGGCTGCTAATTGTGACTCAAGCTGAGACATGAGGTTTCAGACCAGGACTCCTGTTCTAACTTGTTCTAACCTACAACAATACATTGTATTAAACATATCCTTATCAATACTACAATCATATATTCTAATCAAAAGCCAGCATAAAGAAGTGTGTTGTAAGTTAATGTTTTAAGATATCAACATTTTCAGCTACTTTATGATATATGCGGAAACTGTTTCAACATATAAAATGAAAGTTGCCTCACTGGATTTTAAGTCCTGTACTTTGAATCAAATAAAACCTGAAGAGCGACCTTTGTTCACCCATTTAAACTGTCCCTTTAAAGAACCTGTGTGTGGGATTTAGAGCCATCTAGTGGTGAGGTAGCAGATTGCAACCAACTGAACACACCTCCCCTCCCCTTCCGAGCCTGTAGGTCGGAGAACCTTCAGTGGCCATGAAACTTGTGTAAAATGCAAAAGGCGTTCTCTCTCTAGAGTCAGTGTTTAGTTTGTCCATTCTGAGCTACTGTAGAAACATGGTGGTGCAACATGGTGGTCTCTGTGGAAGATGACCCACTTCCTCTGTAGATATAAAGGAATCATTCTAAGGCAACAAAAACCCAACCATTTTTATTTTCAGGTGATTATACACTAATAAGACATACTTTTTTCCAAGTCCGTTCCACTAGATGCCTCTAAATTCTACACACTGGTCCATCAACATATGTAGATTTTAAAAGGACATTCAGGAAATTATTCACTCTACTTCCATTTAAGTGAATCATACAGAGTTTTGTCTCAGTTTTGATCAGTCTGTTTTTATGTGTCCTCTCCCAGAGAAACAGGAAGCCCCATCAGGATGAAGAATGCCATAGTGGAACATGTGTTCTGCAGCCCTAAAGAGCTGCTGAAGCTGAGCGTGCCCTCAGTAGTGTATGCAGTACAGAATAACATGGCCTTCATCGCCCTGAGTAACCTTGATGCAGCAGTTTATCAGGTATGATCCGAATCCTGTTTCTGATGTTGTATACGTACGCAGGCTTTACACAATAGCAGGCGTGGCCATTTGTGAACTGTCTGTGTTAACCATCAGCAGCAGTTACACAGTAGAGCTGTCCCTAGCAGCAAATCCTCTCATCAGAGAAGCTGAAACAAGAGATTGTTTTACGGGTTTTTACTTAAAAAAGGTCTTAAAATGATCACAAATTATAAATATGGTCACAGACTCTCTATGATTCTCACTAAAACTCACATCAGCGCTATCTTCATCAAATTATATCATTTTGGTAGTGGTACAAATACTACTTTCTGGAAATGAGTCAGTGTTTCATCACTGCTGTGTGTTTGGGATCCATCATCTGTAGCTGGCTGCGTTGAGGAGGGTGGGTACATCTTGGACTAAGTGTAATTGGGCAGTTAGCCTAATCAAATACAGCTCCAAAGCTAAGGGGTTAGACTGTGGCATCTTCAATGAACACTTTAATATTTTAACATTTGATTTTATTTAGTTTTATCTATAAGTGTTTTGTTTTTATATGACCAGCAATGCAAAATCCAAAGATTTACCCAATTTTTAATGACCATAAACTGATAAAAGAACCAAACACATATAGGGAAATGAAGCTCAAATACTTTATGAACATAAATGTACAAAGTCTATGGTTTCCAGTAACAGACAGTGGTTGTTCTCATTCATATCTAAAGCTTGGTTATCATTTAAACCTCAGCTGCGGTTTAGACAACAAACAATACTCTATCGATACTTAATTTTGACACATCCTTATATTTAACAGAATAAGTCACTTTTTAAATACATCAATGTTTCACTTTTTCTTAAAATAGAAAAGCTGGGGAGTGCCCTGGTGGTTGAGTGGTTAGAGTGCATGCCACATAATAATCGCAGCGTCCCTGGTTTGAATTCGATCAGGGACCTATGCTGCAGGTCATTCCCCTCTCTCTCTTTCTCCCTGCTTCCTGTCGCCATCTCTGCCAAGTTACTATGTAAATAAAGAAAAAAAGCCCAAAAATGAATCTTAAAAAACAAAAAAGAAAAGAAACTGGGCAAGAAGCTTGCCCAAATAAAAATGTTTCTAAAATTGACAAAGATAATGATTTAAACAGGGAAATATCTGATTTTACAATAAGTAAGATTAAGCATCAGGTGAAGCATTCTGCGCTAACTTATGATAACATCACAGTTTTCAGTGCCACATGTATTTGATACCACCTCTAGCTGTATCAGGGACTACCTTTACACGCACAAAATATTCCGTTTTTTGCCCTCATCCCAAAAAAGACAATATTCTTACTAAGCTGTTTACATGGCTGATAAAAATGAATATTCCACTTATATTCCTGCTTATATGCAGAGGGTTTTCAGGGTTTCCCCCTGCTCCAGTGGGAACGGGAATCACAAGAACATTAATGAGCTGCTGCCTGATATGTATCAGTGATATTGACTGATTTGTATAGTCAAGTGTATGTGAATGTATAGTTACAGGCACATCCAGCACCGAGGTTGTCCCATGATGTTGACTACAGTGAAGGTTTTTGGTGTGTCAGTCTGTGGCTGGATAATAACAACCAATCTGTTTTGTCCCTGTAATTGATACTCTGTTTTTCCAGCTCTCCACTCTGCTTTTGTTCCTCTCAGCATGTGTCATTTTGCTTGTAAGCAAGAGGGTCGGTTGTCCTCAGTTGAGACTCCTAATTTGAATAGGCTGTATTCATGCCAAAGAATGTTCTTAAGACTGGAATGTCAGCATGTCTTAATTGGTAAATGCTGAATTCAGAAAATTAATTTGGAATTACCAAACACTATGGTACACAAACAAAAAGACTATGCTGTCTACATGACCCGTATCAAATTCCGAATATTGTCATATTCGGAATACTAGTGGAATATTTGTGTGCATGTAAACATACCCGGTATGAAATAAGGTGTTCCTGAAAAAGTTTTTCTTCATTAAAATATTGTGATATAGAACGTCGGATTTCGGACAATGTCAGCTCTGACCTCAGTTTTTCTGTGCAGGTGACATATCAGCTGAAGATTCCGTGCACTGCACTGTGCACAGTCTTAATGCTGAACCGCTCTCTGAACCGGCTACAGTGGTTCTCCGTCTTCATGCTCTGCGGGGGCGTCACACTCGTACAGTGGAAGCCCGTAGAGGCCACGAAAGTTCAGGTAGGTTCGGCACGAGTTCAAAAACCAAATGCAGTTACCATCATAGTGACATACGTGACTTTATAATCCACATCCTGTTGCTCACACTATCAGTGACTGTTTTTCTTTCCCCCCCAGGTCGAGCAGAACCCTTTTATTGGCTTTGTGGCCATCGGTATTGCTGTCCTCTGCTCTGGGTTTGCAGGTAAAATTTGCGCAGCAAGTGTCTGTAAATGACAGGTGGTAGTTCCACCCTTTTGTTCAATATTGATTGAGCTACCTTACCATAAAAGTCCCTTTGTTAACTTAATCTGCAACGTGCCACAGTGTCGTCCAACCAAGCAGACACACACTATGTAAATATTAAACTCAAACAACTGGTGTCTTCCTTCATCATCAAGTTTTTAGTTTTTTTTAAAGATGATTTTTGTCCAGTGTCAGATCACAAGCAGGAGATTAACATTTTTGTGACTCTTGCACCTGACCAGTTTTTGTCTTCTCTCTGATGAAGGTGTGTACTTTGAGAAGGTGTTGAAGAGCTCAGACACATCTCTCTGGGTGAGAAACATCCAGATGTATCTGTCAGGCATCGTCGTCACCCTCCTCGGTGTTTACATGACCGATGGTGAAAAGGTCATTGAGAAAGGCTTCTTCTTCGGTTACACACCCTGGGTGTGCTTTGTAGTATGTGAGTAAGATTAAATCTGAAGATATTCTCTATTTGATTTCACTTTTTCCCCCCCCACTGACGTTGCTCTCTCTTTGTGCGCCGCCAGTCCTCGCCAGTGTAGGAGGTCTCTACACGTCGGTGGTGGTGAAGTACACAGACAACATCATGAAGGGCTTCTCTGCCGCGGCCGCCATTGTTCTCTCAATGGTGGCGTCTGTCCTCTTGTTTGGATTACAGATAAGTAAGTTACACATACAAAGGCTTCACCATAAAAAATCTAAAAAACTGGAACATTTCAAATGACTGAGTGATGGAGAGGTCTAGTTTACATGTTTAAATCTCAGTCATCTGATAAAGCAGCTTATATGTACCGTCACCACACTATGTGGCCATTGGTTAGTGACAGTCTAAACTAATGACCAACAAAAACATGTTGACTGTTTTCTGCAGGATTACAAACTTTATTTTATATGTCCCAAAGTTTCATAGAAATTCCTAGAAAGCAACTGAAATACAACAGGAAATATGAATTTGTGGTGAAACAGGTCAGCTGAACACACTTAAGGAGAATTAAGATTCTAGTGCGTTATTAATATTTTGGGGGAAAATTGGAAGGAAATTCATCTTAAAAACGACTGGTAATGAACTCAACACAGCTGACCAAAATAACTTCCAGTTGTGTCTCGACATAGTTTTTCTGGGAAGCTTACTAGAACATTTTAAGGAAATAAAGTTTTACCCAACATTTAACACAAAGACAACCAAGATGACCACAATTTGTTCTCTTATTCATTTTGGAGTAGTTAAGCTAGTGTTTTCTTTAATTGATTCACTTTTTCAAAAGCATTAGACTGCAGATTTTTTTCATTCAAAAGACAGTTTGATTTGGGATCCCTGTAGTTCACTGATTAAGACACATAACCATGGCTGCAGTGTCTGTGGTTGAAGTCCAGTCATAACTCTCTCTTTACCTGTTTCTTGACCACTTTCAAAACTTTAATAGGTTGGATTTACCTAATCTTAACAAATTCCTTTCCTTCCCTCTTCTGCAGCGTTCACATTCATGTGCGGAGCCCTCCTCGTGTGTGTGTCCATCTATCTGTACGGACTTCCAAAGCAGGACACATCCAAGCTGAGCCGGCAGGACACGGACAAGGAATCCAAACAGAAACTGATCGATGTGTGACCTCTATCACCACAGTGGACCAGGTCTGTGTTGGGGTCACTCTGTGGTGACATGGTGGTAGAGTCTGTGCACTGGTGGGGGAGAGGATTTGAGAGCCACTCCTGTTATTTTTCAAACGGACACTCAGTTTGATTGGCTCTCTGTTTAGTACTTAAATGTAGGTCTGTAAATGCTATACAGCCACCTACGTGAGACTGGTGATGGTACCATGAAACACATGATTTGAACAAAACTTAATTTTTTTTATGCCAACATTATTTGGGCAATCGTCTGATATAAAATGGAAACTGGCCCTTTTAAGAAGTTGCTTTTAACATATGTAAATAACTTTAAGCATCAGTGACGTCTTGTAACTCCACCTCAGCCAGACTGGAGTCATAAGTAGTACCAGAACTTTGTTACTCTCATTTTGATGCCTCTGCGTATCTTTTAGGGGCAAATATATCACAACTCCTTGTCACAGTATTTTTTATTTTCAATCATCAGTTAGTCAGTTTAAAACTGCAGTGCGAGTGTCTTATGTCCATATCACTGTTGATTCTGAATGTGAGGAGAACGTACTAGAAGAATGGCGACAGACTGCATGTGTGGTTTATAATATCATCTCCAGTGTCTTGCATCTTTTGTATCACTGTAGCATCATTTGTGCTGAATCCTGTTTTTGAAGTCATTTTAATGCTTTTATTAAAACTGGATGGAAATGTGTTAATTTACAAACTGGCGTCATTTCTGAATTCTACTCAAAATAATATCAAGCAATAACTACTAACGATTATTTTCATTATGGATTAATCTGTAAATTATTCTTTCAATAAATCGCTTAGTTTTTTTGGTGTATAAAATGCCCATGATGCAGTCCTCAAATTTCTTGTTCTGTTCTGACCAATAGTCCACAACCCAGACATATTCAATTTACTCTCAGACTAAAGAAACCAGAAAATTGTCACATTTGAGAAACTGGAATCAGGGAATTTGGACTTTTGACTCAAAAATACATTGCTAATCAAAATAGTTGGTGATAAATTGAATCGTGGACAACTAACTGATTAATCATTGCAACTCTACAATAACCAAAATAAGCTGAGGACCACATATGGACAGCAACACATTTTTTTTGTGGTTAACATAATCCTTTTGTTGCACAGCATTGTGGATATTTTTTTTAACCTTTTTTATTACTCCAGAAAGTCCTGTGTAGTACATCAAAACCTAAAAGAACAAAAACTTGAAAGTTCAATGCTTCTGTGCATGATTATATCTTTTAAAATGTAAGGCTCTTTATTTACAATACAAATGATCTGCAGCAGTTTGGTATCAATAACAGTGAAATTACACAAGTATAGACAGATATTTTTCACATCTTATGAACCGGTGTGATGCCGAGGATCCTCATCCCATTGGCCAGGACTGAGCAGGCGCCGTTGAACAGTTGTAATCTTGCCTGTTGACATTTAGAAAATTGACATGTTTGTCGTTTTTCCTTTGTTAACAGTCAATCACATTAGCTTCACACACTTTTATCTACTAATTGTGTTCATGCTGGTTAACAGTTAAAAAATTAATTTAGGCTGGCGATTGACCCAAAGCAAAGTGTTGTGTGTATCCAAAGAGTAATATTACTGTGCTGTAGACCTCCAAAAAAACACATCAATGAGCCACACCGCTGCACTGGGTGACATGACTCCTGATTTCTGAAAGCAGCACTTGAAGCTCCGCGGTGTGAAATTCTTTTTTTCCCCCAAGCATGTAATTAACAAGAAGTTCGGGCAGTTTAGTGAGTTTGTTGCATCCGACTTGAAAGAGCAAAAAAGTTTCAGTACAAGTTTCAGAGGAAAGAATGCAAAAATGTCACTGCAAAAGTCTCAAATGTGTTTACACACTGATGATTATATCTGTTTTTGGTAATTACACTAATATATTCAGTGTGGTAATGACTTACTGACTGTAAAATGTTACATGAATCACCTCTAATTCTGCCACTGTGCATTTTTAGGAAAAGAAACATACTGATATGTTTTTCCTACCTGTGCAACATCCTGAGGACTTCCTTTTACTGGCAGCTCCCTGTGTGCTGAGGCAACCAGGTGGCTGCAAGATATTGAGGAAGAATATGAGCACCCCTGAACACACAGTTTTATCAAATTCACAAGCACCTTTTAAAACTTCACTGGTTATAATGAAGCAGCTAAATATTATCTCCCCAACAAACATGTTCCTTACCACAGCTTCAATAAAAAGTTGACGAGATGTTTAGGTTGCAGATCCTGGGCCGACTGGTACAGCACCTCATCATAGCTACAAACAAACAGAGCAGAGTGGGTTTTCTTGTAAGAAATGGAGCATGATTGATACACTACTAGCAGAGTGTAGCGACGTCTTTCATCGTCTGAGGCTTGACAGGATGCAGAGAAACTTGAAATTCACAGGGTTTAAAAAGACGGTTTGCTTACCGAAGGAGGTGCTGCACAATACTGAGGCTCGCCTGCTCAAGTAGAAGTGATGGATTGAACTCAACCACCTCGATGCCCTTATTCCTCCGTGCTAAACTGCAGAAACAATAAAGATGTGAATGAGCAACTTTATAATCTTTTTCTTTAACGCCGTCTTTATCTTTGACACAGACAAAATCCCTTCAGGACTGACTGAAAGTAATCAGTGGACTGTTTTATTTTAATGCAAACAAACACTAACCCAATAACACTAAAACCTGCCACCTAAAATCAGCTAATTTTGAAATACAAACCTGCACACTCTTCATAGTGGTACAGGACTGAGCAGTGGATTGTTACCAAGTACTGTGCTGTATTACAAATTTGAGGTACTTGTACTTTATTTGATAATTTCTACTGTACGCCACTTTGTCCTTCTACTCCACCACATTTCACTTGTAACTTCTTGTTACTCCACTAAATTGATCTGACAGCTGTAGTTTCTTGTTGATTTGAATATTCAGATTTTACAGGTAAAAACATGATCAAATCAGTCAAGGGGTTAAAAGTAGCTCCACCCCCACCAGCTACAACATGAAAATCCTGTTTACATGTAAAAATCCAGTATATATAGTAATGTAAGACTCCGAAAGGGGTTTAGTATTTTTACTTTTGTGAGACTTGATTTTGGTCATAATACTTGTGTACATTTACTTACATTGTGTTGCTACTTTTTAATTAAACAAAGATTAATCTGGAGTAAAGCCACCAAACCCTCACTGTTTCCAGCTTCTCCTGCTTAAGGATTTGCAGATTTTCACAGTTTTTTTTTTTTTTAATCATCTTTGGGGTTTGAAGTGTTGGTCAGACAAAATAATACATTTTAAGATGTGAGAATGAGCGTTGTGGATTGAACGTTTTCCACTGTTTACCACAATTGGTGACTGATGAATACTGACCTACAGAGTCGAGCATGCGTGTACTGGAGGAAGACGCCTGTGTCTCCCTGAGCCTGCAGCATCCGATCCCAGTCGAACTTATAGTCTGACTGCAGGGGACCTTTGAAGTCCTGAAACAAAGTCAATAAAAGACATGATTAAGGAGATTAAAATATCCCATTGCATTGAGCAGATGAACCAAGAAATGAAGCAGGTGGTAGATAAATGATTGACATGAGACCAAAGTAGAGTTTTAACCGTTATGTGTTCACCTGAATTATTAGTGCACTGATTCCTACTTTCTCTGCTGTGTCCTCAGGGTTGTCCATCTCCTTTGTTGCTGTTAAGTGCAACATACAGATTAATTACTCCCAAAACAGACTCCTTCCTCTGCACCATCATACATAGAATACAATAAAAAAAAAAATATTATCTTGACTTACATTTGCATTTTTCAACATGTCCTGACATTTTATAGACCAAATAACTAATCCAGAAGTTAATCTACAGATGGATTAATAATTCAAATAATCATTAGTTGCAGCCCCAGAGAAACCTTCTGTATTTATTTTGCTTGTTTGCCTGTAAGAAATGCAGCAATGGAAGAACAGTGCCATCTTCCTGTTGTAAGATGCCATCAGACAATCCCACTTCATGCTCTAAAGCAGCAGAGTGACACTTGTCTACAGTTTAGAAAATGTCAAAGTCATTCCTATATTACTGTGCCAAAGTTACTATGATGATAATTATTTATGTTAAAATGCTTCATATAGCATCTTTAAAGTAATACTTCTCAGCATATTTCATCCCCTTAATATTTACACTGAATATACCGGTTGCTTGAGCACTGAAGCATTGAATGGCCCACAAAGTGATAACAAATAACTTTCTAACTTCCCGTGTGGGGGGCTTTACTTTTTGACTGGTTCATGTTGTGCAGCATCCTGGCTCGGGCCTCGTCCAGCACGTCCTCCAGAAACACCACTTCGCCGATCCTGGTCTTCATGCCCTGCACCAGGCCGAAGGGCACGTGCTGACATCTGCAACAAGCAACACTTCACATTAGAGCAGAGGCGACTTTGACGGCAGCGTGAAGAGGAATGTTTCTAATTAAGACGGCTGTTTGTGTTTCTGGGTGGAGCGCTGACTCCAAGAACAGCATTGCAAAATATGAGACAATTAACTGACACTGCTATTAAAGGATTTAAATGATTTATTGTCAACTAATCTCATGTGCATAGCCAAACCAACAACGAATTGAATTGATCCTCCTTATAAATATTGTGTATGTATCCAAAGCCTGATATTTTATTCTTCTGTACCGTAGATCTGTGTTATTGTCCAAAAACTACTAAAAACACATCAGGGAACAACATCACTGCACTGGGTGATATGTACTACATTGTAAATAACTTTAATATAAAGTCAAGAGGTTGTGTTTATGCCGCACAAAGAGCCAAAGAAGCTCTGTCAATGGAACCGCAATCACAGTGGCGTCTGTCATACAAGGAACTACTCTCCAGAGACTGATACTCACTGTTATTACTCTGCGGAGCCGTTTCTAAACAAACTACTGGACTCAAACTCTTTGGATTTAAAGAAAATAAAATTGACGTGTTTTTAATAGTTTTTGGACAACAACAGAGGTCTACAGCACAGAGGAATAAGATACATAAAGCTTTGGATACATACCAAACACTTGTAAGTACATCAGTCTATTGCTGGTTTGACTGCACATGAGATTGGTTGAAAATAAGAGTTGGTTAAACTTATTAAGACAGCTGATAAGAAAGCAAGGTTAGATTGGACTGCACACACATTTGATTGAACTAAACTAACAGCTACCATTTTACTTTCATTTAACCTGTTTAACTTTAACATCTGTGTGTGTGTGTGTGTGTGTGTGTGTGTGTGTGTGTGTGTGTGTGTGTGTGTGTGTGTGTGTTCAGGTATTTTTCCTGCTACCTGTCAGCCCAAGTATGTCCCAAAGCAAGAAGGATCTGGAACAACTGGTGGAAGTGATTTGCTTGACTTTTGTCTGTCTTTAAAAGAAAAACACCTTCAGTTACTGTTCAGCAAATATATATTTTTTTAAAACAATAACAAAAGGCATGTATAGTGTGTAAAAGTGTGTGTAAATAGTAACGGATGAACATATCATTGCACAGTGGGACAAACATTTGATCACTACAAGTAGATTCATTGTGCTCTATAATTGAGTCCTACTGTTGCACATGAACAGCGAGTCTAAAGAGAGAAACCAGACTGGTGGAACTCACATGTAAATCGCAGATTCATTTAAATTATTCAAATTATTTTCAAAAAGTGAGTATACAAATATCCACTCATCCATTTTCAACATTTTGCATACACGCTCTTTCACTTGTGTCCAAACTTTTGACTGGTACTAGATTTGTTTATGCTGTCAACAAAGTGGATAAAAATGGAAATCACCTTTTGTAACAGTAAATGAGTAAGGCAAAGGGAATACATTGCTGCTGAGTCAGCATGCATTTAAAAGACATTGAATTGAGAGGATACAGTTGTATTTGTGTTTGCTTTCCTTAAAACTGACTCAGGACAAAAGGTGGCACATTGAAGAAGTCATCTCATATGTTGATCATTTTGTTGAATATTTAGAGCTAAAAATCTGCTGACACAAGGCCTTTATCAAAGCATAATTGATGGCTAATGGGTAATAAAAACATAATTTGAATAAATGAGTGAAGAAACCTGTAATATTGAAGATAACTGATGATCTATTGATTGCCAAAACTTTACAATTTGTAGTTTTAATTGTGGATGAATGTGTTTTGTCCTCTGTGTTGACTCGCACAAAATGTTCCTTCAAGTCTTTAAAAGGTCAGCAGTGAATGAGTTAAAAGGTAAATGTGTTGAGCTTGAGTGCACCACTGTTCTTACCACATAAATCATCTCATCAAAATTGAACTTTTCTCTCCGGTCGATGGCTGCAGCGATATCTCTGAAATAAAGAAAATGCAAAATAAGCTTTCCCTGCCAAATCCATTTCCAAAAGTCTTATGCATTATTCATTTGATAATTCAATATTTTCAGTGTGTTTGCTTCATTTTTTTTCTATCAGAATGACCTTTTTAAGATTTTAGCCATGTTACATAAACTCTGAACCAGGAGACTGTGTCAATACCTTTCGTCCAAGTCTGCACAATTAAACCCGCACGCAAAATTCTACATTGGTGCTGATTTTAAATGAGCATACATGTGACCATATTTACCTGGTGATGTAGAGAGTTGTGCTGTCACTGCGCAGCACTGTGCAGATGTTGCTCATGTCCCCAGCAGGAGAGACATCCACCACACCGGTTCCCTTCCTGTAAACATAATAACTTCTATAAAATCTAGTCCATGCAGGGTTGAGGTCAGCTGTCATTAATGTAATCACACATCAACGTCAACTGCAATAAAAGAGCATCTACTAAATCTGTCACCTACATTAAGATAGATAACTGTGACCAACATGCATACTGAGTGAGACACTTTAAGCAGAAGTTTAAAATTAGACAAACTATTTCCTGAAGAATACTGTCACATACTCAGTGGTTTTCAGCAGACCTTGGCTCCGCAGCTGCTGCACCACTTCCTGGGCTTGATGTTGGTGAAAGGACTCCCCGGAGTAAATATCAAAGTGGACCCCCAACCGCTGACAATGAGAGATACGAAATTGAATGGAGTCAGGGAGTTTTAAATCATTCTTTGTACTGGCTGAATCAACCTTTACTGATATTGTCTTTTCTCCTATGATAGGTGTATATTTCAGAGTGAAGGTCTACTCCAGAAAGCAGGTGTAACTAACTCTGAGTTTTACTCTGAATTATGAACGCTGATGAAGTTGAGATGGAAAACTGAGTTTTTGGTTCCACTTTTATGCACATTTATCTTTAAAACCCCAAAAAAAGAGCCTGAGTCAGAGCGGAAAAGTGTCATCAAGTTAACACAATGAAGTTTTATTCATTTGGTGTTGTCCATTGAATCATCATTGATCAGACTTAGGTTTTCTTAATGGATGATAAAGCGGAATCTGCCTGTACATCAAGCTGTAGCTACATTAAAGCCGATAATCAGATTAATTTTAATGGAGACAAAACACAGTAAGTGAAGATTAAAAATATACATAAAATCAAACAGATACAGTAAGACGTAAGCTCACAATCTGATCTGATGTGTTTGGTGATTTGCACTTGAAAATGAGTACTGTACTGTACTAAAATTAACCTTTGTCACTGACATGTTGGTAAAATATGTCCAGAGTACAAACTACATTCTGCAGCTGCACCACAAACCTGCTCACTCATTAATATTAACATATGATCTCCAATATCGTAGAAGTTATGTCTCTAAAGCTTCACACCAACTTTTTTTTATTAACAGCTGTCCTGTGTGCATAGTCACAGTGTTATAACAGAAGGGCATGCAGAGGTTTGATTCTGAGCTGAGGCTGAATCATACGGTGTAATATTTGAATGCGAGGGGAAAGAAATGACAGTGCATTAAAGTGGTAAATTTAAATAGTCCTTATGTAACAGCCTGGATTTAGATTCTGACATACAGTAAAACTCTGCTAATGAATGTGCTTCATGTCTGGCTCTGCAGGAGGGACGAGACACAAGAGAAACCTGCCAGCGAGCAGGTTATCATCACAGAGTCAGTTACCATGGTAAATTTAAGTTATAAGTTAAGTTAGGTTTATGCTGCTCAGCCCTGCTGGTTGTACCTTGTAAACGTGTTGATACTCTTCCACAGTGATCTCTCTGAACTGTTGCCATAACGACACAGCCTGGCTCTCATGTTGCTCCAGCTGTCTAAAGAAGTCTCTGGCAGCCAGCCTCATATCCTCATTGTGCTCTGCCTCCTTGTTCACTTGAACATAAACCTGCAGGACAGAAACATATGAAGTGTACCGTACATCAAATACTGCCATGGTAATGTTTGTATATTCCTAAAACAAAGTCAGAAAAAAAGTGTCAGTACGGGGGGGGGAATAGTTAAAGTGTCTCCTCGTGTGTTGGTCTTTGGGGAAATTTAATCTGACAAATCTACTGACGCCGTTGCAGCATGAAGCTTTTGTCAGGGGATGTTTAAAAGCAGTAAGCTCTGTTTTTATGGGATCAACAATCGCCACAAAACAATTTCAATTAAAAAATGTAAATGAATTAAAAACACACACACACAAAAACACAAGTCCACACTGATAATTCCATAGAATACTCCAATAAGGCAATACCCAGAAGTCCCAGAAAAGGCAATAATGTTGCAAAAAAAACATTAAAAAGGAGTGATTTAAACCCTGTGGGACCATTGCCAATCCACAACATTTCTCTTTGAGACAGGAGCTTTGGGAGGTCTCCGCCACAAATCACTGACATCTGTTCAAGGAAAACAAATCATAAAGTGGGAGATCGATCATCGTTCGCGTCCATATGGTGTTCAGTCAGCATACCTCTGTGTTTTTGGCTCTATTTGCAGCTTTGTAATCTGGTCATTTGTTTGATCAACATACATTTTTGAAGGCAGGTTAACAGCCAGAATTGCAGAAAAGCTGTTTATGTTATTGTCTAAAGCATTTATGGCACTTTTGGTATGATGGTTTGGGGAGTAAACACACTTCAAACTGGTTAATACATGTTACAGCATTTAGACTTTAAACCACCAAAACTCTTAACTCAATAAATGACAGTCTTGATGGTTGAGATGGAGGTTCACCTGGCATGATGGCCACATTTCTGAGCAAAATATTCAATTTTTTTCAGTTATAAAACATTGCTTCGACAGGCATCACTGCTCTCTGAGGTTGGAGCTGGTGGTCATCTATCTTTCTTTCTTCAAACAGGCAAACTCACCTCAAACAAATGCTGTAAGGGATTCTGTTTCAACTTCTCCTGACATCCAAACTGGCCGAATCCAGCTCCCAGCAAACCTGAAACCCCCCAAAAAGGAAATAAAAAGAAAAGAGAATTTCCTAAATGTTATGCAATCAAATGTGAATATTTTACACATAAACATGTCTCCATTATTTACTCACCAAACTGCATACCCCAGTCACCGAGGTAGTTCATACGAATGACATTATTTCCCAGGGACTGCTTGAGGTTAGCAATGAAGTTACCTGGAGTTAGAGTTAATAATTTTAGTCCTGATGATGAATGAATTCATCATCAATTCAAAATGAATACCAAAAACTCACCAATAATCGTAGATCGCAAATGTCCAGCATGGAATTTTTTTGCAATATTTGGAGAGCTGCAACATTAATAACAGTTTGTAAGAATGAAATCCCTCATAGGTGTTAAAGAATCTATATAAACACTTGTCAAACATACCTGTACTCCACTAATGTTGTTCCTCTCTTCAGGGTATTAAAAAGTTCACTGTTTAGCCCAAATTTATCATCCTCCTCCTTTCCAAATGGCTCCAATATTTTCTGGAGCAGACGTAGAAAACAGATTATTACAACAGCAGAAGCAGTCAAAACTGTTTTCCATTGCTGTGGAAGAAAAAACAAACCTGGACGAGAAGTTTGCGATTAACTCTGAAGTTGATGACTCCACTCCCAGCTGATACATCCTCCACCACACTGTCCTGCTTCAACTGGAAAACATAATGAATGAAAACAAAGCTTCATGTTATGGGTCAAATTATACGAGCCCCGTGTGTGTATAAATTCAGGATAATACTAAAAATAATGTGAACACTTTTGAGTGCATCTATAGAATTATGTTTGTCAGTTTTTTTGTAAATTTGCAAACATGCTTGCTTCAAATTGCCCCTTGAAGGGCAAACAATATATTCTGAACTGAGCTGAAAAATACAATTAATGGAGGCTTTACACCAACATGTGACTGCTGCCCATCTAATCTCTAAAAAACATTAATAAACTGCTGTAAGAGCCTCCACCCGTTTCTCCACCCTTTCCTTTCCTCAAGATTTTGAAACCTGGCTCCAGAGATTTGCTCATTATTAGGAAACGCTGATGCTGGCTGATACAACAGCATTTCAGTTGATCCTGAAGGTGTTTGATGGGGTTGAGATCACCCACATCAAACTCAGAAAAACATGTCTTGAGGCATCACCATATATTCATTTTCAGTGATCCTGATTGATAAATTATTGTTTGCTCTCAACAAATTTGTCAGTTAAGCTATTCTATTAACCCATTAATTGCATTTTTAAGCCAAAGTATAAAATGTTCCCTTGTTTTAACCTCTCAAATGTGACAATATGCAGCTTTTCTTTTGTTTGTCTTAGTTAATCTGATTATTTTACTATTATAATGACTGCCAGTCAGACAAAACAAGCATTTGAAGGTATAAAGTTCAGGTTTATCAACTGTGCAGGCATCTCTTACAATTTTCTGACATTTGATCAAATCAGCCAAATCATTTATTGAGAAAATAATCACAAGGTTAATGGAAATAATTGTTAGTTGAAGCTCTAGTTTGCTCTAATACAGATGGGTAAATATTGGGAAGTAACAGGAAGTTCATATCATATTTATTTTCTATTGAACGGTTAATTAATTCATTGTTTCAGTACTGGCTGTAAGTCTTGGTCTTTCTGTGGATGATCTCAGGTCACGGGTGAATTGTACTACACTAAGTTTCTGATGCCTAAAGTTCCTTTTCATGTTCTGTGTATTCATATGTGGGATCTTGATGTTAAGATCAGGATGGGGATTCATGCATTAGGTGTATATATCTTCAGTTTTGCCACAAAGTGTTCTGGGGGGGAAGAGGGCTTTATCAGAGAGAACAGGGAAGTGTAAATAGGCACAACTTTTGACAAATATCACTGGTGTACTGAAGTACACCAGTGATATTCATTACTATTATTCTGGCATGCCTCTGTCATATTTCAAATTAATTTCAAATGTACTTTCTGACTGTATTTTGTACCTTTAAAGAGTAGTATTATGTTGAAAAAAAAAAAAGCCCAAAAGTACTATTGGATTACTGTATCTTTTCTGTGATTTTGCTTCTATTTGATCACAGGATAAACCGTGCATATTAGATGTCTAATAGTCTTTAAATCATACCCGAGAAGCCAAATCTTCTGTTTGCAGCTGGATGTCTCCACTGGATGGTAAGATGCCACTGACTCGTAACGTGTTGAGAGACAGTTTGAAGTCAGCAGTCTGCCTGAGGAGCACAAGTTGAGAAAAGTGCTGAATGGGAAGGCACAGGTGGAGCATCTCACTCAAACACAACACTGACTGGATTCATGTGAGCAACACAAACACACTCAACTGTTGTTTCTTAAAGACAGGCACTGCTGACAGAGCTGGTATGAAGGCGTCCTCAGACTGCTGCAGCGTCCTGCCCAGCTGCACAACAAAACACACTTCAATACACATTTATATGAAGTAACAGTAAGTCTGAATACAGCTAGTGTCCTGCCTCTTATTTTGACTTCTCCAGGGTCAAAGCATGCCTCAAAGTTTAGCATTAGCAGCCGTTTCTAAGCCTTCTAGCTTCATTACCTTCTCTGCTATTCTTCGTCTAAAGAAACAAGCCATGTTTCTTGGACGTGCGAGCACTATTTAATGATAATATTTCTATTAAATGAGGTCATTCTGCACACGATGTGTTCACATTCACATTGACATGTTAGCTAGCTGGATTTCCACCGCTTCCTCTCAGCTCGACCAATCACAGGCTTCGCTTTCCAACGACGTCACAAAATAAAAAGGTGTGTTTGATTCCATTCTCCGCTGCTCCCGACAGCCAGTTCCTTTTCTCAAGTCTGTCTTAAAACAAGTCCTGGGGCCAAATGAACATTGAAACAGGTTTTTTCTTGCTGTAATCATTCCTGCTGTTCATGACCATTAGAAGAGCCCTTCATAATACACAATGAAAGTGATAGAAGACAAAATCCACAGTCCTCCTTCTGTGCAAAGATGTGAACAGTTTATGTGAAGTTAATATGAAGCTTCAACAGGGAAAATCATAAAGGAAATTTGATGCTAAAAAGACTATAAATGTGGCAGATATCCACTTGATATGACTAACTCAGATTGCTGAAGCCTCATAAGCTTCACAGCCTGTATTTTAAGATATAAGCTGACACTTTGTGTTTATTATGGCAATTGTTCCTTTTAATAAATGAAATACTTTGTGCAGCTTATTTTCAACTACTTGCCCCACACTGGAGTCAGAAAACCGTATATGTATAAAATAGCAGCCTCAAAGTAATTAAAAAGGTAATTTTCATTTGAACAATTTTCTTCAGGAAACAATCAAAATTATTACTGTTGACAGTAAGGTTTTTTTTGTTTTTGTTTTTTAAAGGTGACTGTTTCTGGGTTTCTCAGACAATCTTTTTCTTGTTGTGAACACCACAAACTACATAAATCCCAGTCACTCCCATTACATTGTGGTGGCATCCCAAATCTCCGTGGTGATCCATCATAAAACACCACAAATGAAGTGAAACTTTCTGTCATCTGAGTCATCACAAACTGAAAAAAGAGAAAAATGAGCCAATACATTTTGTGTAAACACCTTTATTCATCAGCTTTTTTTCCTCAAAAGCCCCTTTATACCTACAGCAAATAAAATTATGAAGTTTTGGTACAATGAACGCAAAAAAATAAAAAATACAGTGTATACAAATGTAATAGCAGTAATTGCCATTACAGTTTAAAACATTGCTGAAAAAAAAGCCAAGAGGTCCGTTTCTGGACTCCAGTCTGAAGGCTCCTTAGTTTGTCCACTTGTCAGCGTTCGATCCCTTTTTTTCTTTTTCTTTTTAAAAAATGTACATATAGGAGGAGCTGCACAACTAACATCTTCTCTGTGAAATAACTAAATATGACAAAGATAAAATCAAAATCAAAAAAGCCAAGAATATGGTGGCAGTCGGCCTTTTACGAAGGCGTCGGAACAAAACCAAATAAATATCAACACGGCAGTAAAGAGGCCACTGGGTGAGTCACAGAGAGTCCTCGAACATGTTGGCAGCAGGAAGCCCTCCTAACTCTGGTAGCGACAGCAGACGTGGATGCCACTGACTGAAGCCTTGAGGCAGTGAGTCCACATAGAGGCGATATGGCACAGCTAGGAGAAAGTCCCACTAGACCCACTGAGTCCCTGGAGTAGCTTGCAGCAAATGGTTTTTCCCCCCGGATCAAACGCAGACACTCATGAAACATCTGAGGAGGGAAAAGAGGACACAGAAGGAGCATGAGAACACATTTTAGATGCGGAGCATTAAGGCATGTGCAGGTTTCAGGATTATCGTCGTTTTCGAGCCCAGCCTAACTTTTTGATTCTCTGTGAGCATTTAGAAATGTCTCTACTGCTTTCATGTCTTACATTTTGAACGGTACTTCACTGTTTTTGATGTTATTTCTTTCTTAATTTATTAAAACTGCAATATACTGTCCAGATCTCTGTTCAGAGGATAAAACCCAAGGCGATCATGTGGAGTAATTTAACTTTATTTCAGCTCTAACAGAAGTATTTCAGGAAACGGGATTATCATGATGATACTGTTTACCGTAATGTTTGTAACTACAATAATGGGAACGTCAAAATTGATTGAATGATTAAAGCAACATTTTCAGGAAGTGTCCACATTGATATTTACCTGAAACAAAACACACTATTCAAACTGGTAGAATATTGTGGATACCAACACATTGTTTGTTTGTCCATATATTTTTTGCAAATACAACGCAAAATGAAAATCTGACTTCTTTTATTATCTCTTATTTATAGAAATAAAGGTGAAAGCTGAATTCCCCACAGCGGTGAGAGAATAATGCTCATTTCATCACTGACCATAAACATTGAGTTAAATGTAGAGCTTCAACTAACCATTATGTTCATTATCGATTAATCTGGCCATTATTTCTCAATTTATTGATTAGTTGTTTGGTCTATAAAACGACAGTTTCCCACAGCCCAAGATGACGTCCTCAAATGTCTTGTTTTGTCCCAACAAACAGTCCACAAATCAAAGATACTCAGCTTACTGTCAGAGAGGATGAAATAAAGCAGAAAATATTCACATTTAAGAAGCTGGTACCAGAGATTTTGGAGATGTTTTACTTACAGAATGACTGCAAACGATTAAGTGATTATTAGTATAGTTGGCGATTAATTAAGTAGTTGGCAGCTAATCGATTAATTGACTAGAAGATTTTGTGCAAGTTTCCAAACTTGCCTTAAAAAAAACAATATAGTGGATATTGGTTTTTTTCAGACTGGCAGAATATTTTTTTACTATCACCATGTTGTACATTTGTTTTTATACTATGGTTAACAAAATGACACTTTGTGCATCTCAATCTTCACAGACTGAAGTAAAAACCGGACCACTTGGATTCACCACAGCAGAGAGGGAAAATACTGGCTATACAAGTGAGTGAAACGCTAAAACCAGAATAAACCTTTCATTAACACTGACGTGACTTAGCAGCTTTACTCGAGTTAGGCAGCATAAGCTGATTGTGGGGCATTAAGACAAAGACTGGTGACCCTGAAAACGCTTACAGCACGCTGCAGCAAAGACTGTCACAACAGTTAAGTCTCCTCCCTGCATGATTACATTTCACTTTACAACCACTGTCTTTTCGCACCAGTCACATCTTCAAATGTGTGAAATATACACGATGAATGTGTATATGTATGGTCACGTGGACTAGAGCTGAGCAGTATGAAGTCAAATGTCACCATGTTTTTGATCAAACACCTCCTTATCCATATTTCAGCACTGTTTTAAGGATGATTGGTGCTTTCGCTAAATATTTACACAACATGATTTTTGTATACTACTGTACTATTACTACTATAATACTCATCAGTAATATGGTTATAATGACTCAGCGGGTCAAGGCAAATATTTCAGAAAATTACATGACTTCACCGTAATGCAGCCTTTAAAACCAGGAAATGACACTTGTGCCATATTATGATATCCTAAATGTAGACAATATCTAGTCTCATATTACAATATCGATATAATGTTGATACATTGCCCAACCAATGTACAAGTTTGTTGTGAGTTGTGAAAGTTAACGTTGGCTGTTGATCAATAAAAAGTGAAGTTTTGTGGAGACCACCTGTGGCCCACACACGCTTGACAATAACAAATATACTCACAGCTTGCAGGCTGCTCTCCGAACCGTCGCATCAGCTGATCGTGTGTGAACTTGACAAACGCGTCGTACTGCTCTGTTGGATGAAAACACATTTATCAACTTTGGTGTGGATTACTCACGACGTGGGAGAGTGTTTTTTTTATGGATTGAAAAATAAAGTCATACCTGCAAGCTTTGTTGTCAGTATCTCATCGTACTCCTCGCGGATTTTGTCCTCTCGCTCTTTCAGTAGTCTTTCACAGATCATCCCGACCTGTCTGAGGGAAAACAACGGCTGCTCTTTCCTGGTGGGAGACGATGCACCCGAGGACGTACCTGTCATGAATACAGAAAAGATAAATACATAAAGAGAAATGACTTGGAATACTGGAGCAGCAGTTTCATATCACAGAAACCTTCACATTGATATCTTCCTACTTTAAAGCCAGTCAGGTATATACAGGCAGCACACGTGTATCATGTGTTTGGCCACAGCTTATCCTCGTCTGAGGAATTTTAGTGTGAAAGCAAAGATCACATTACAGATAAATATCGAAAAAAACAGACTCTGCTCAACTTGAACCCCGAGCTCTTCATTTCACACAGGAAACTCCCATGTGTTAACACTCCCTGTCAGACTGTCACTCAGAGAGGAATAACTTCCTTCAGCTCACGGAGCTGGCTGCAGCTCTGGGATTTCCCAAACATTCTTGACTTGTTAAACATTTATATAAATAGATATCTCCCTCCTTTTCAAAACACATTTTCCTTAAACTGAAATACATTAACGCTTATGTTTTGATACCTATTTAAATCAGCAAATTGTTAAGTGTATGCTGTTTAATGTAGCATTAATGTGACAGAAATATGTCAGAGCAGACTGATTCATCAGTCTGTAGTGTCTAGTTAGGGCTAAATAAAACTGTGAAGACAGACTGAATAAAAAGTATAAATACCAGGCCAGTAACCATGTGCTGTGGGAGGTAAAAAGCATGTCTATTCTATTTATTTTTAAATGAGTCTATTTAGTTATTGTGTATAATTCAACCTTAAATTGCATTTGTTTCTTTCATACACTACATTTTTTGTGGCTGCTGTAACACTTTATTTCCCTTTGGGATTCATAAATCTCCTCTCTCTCTCTCTCTCTCTCTCTCCTCTCTCTCTCTCTCTCTCTCTCTCTCTCTCTCTCCTCTCTCTCTCTCTCTCTCTCTCTCTCTCTCTCTCTCTCTCTCTCTCTCTCTCTCTCTCTCTCTCTCTCTCTCTCTCTCTCTCTCTCTCTCTCTCTCCTCTCTCTCTCTCTCTCATGAAACCTACATCGAGTGTTTCACTATAAAGTAGAGGTTTGGTGGACTGGTCTGTGAAGTAATGTTATATTAACTACATTCTTGTGGCTCATGGTCGGACACTTTTTATTCTAAATAATAGTAGACAATGTTTACCCTTTCACCATCTGAGCTCAAAGGGAAGATTGATATATTAATATTGATATCCTCATTAAGACGTGGCGCTTGTCTGTACCTGGCAGAGCGGATCCATTGTGTACGTTTGGCAGGTCGAGAGGACAGCAGCCCGTCGGCCTGCTGGAAAGCGCTGTCCAGGTGTCGTCGTTTCTGCAGCCGCTTGTACTCCTGTTTGATGTTGTGGAGAATTTGCTCTGAAACAAAGAAAAACATTTCACATCTTCAGTCATATTTCAGCTGTATGGAGACAAAGCTGCGTCATTGAGATTAGATGATTTCATGTGGCCTTTCTGATGACTTTAGATGAGAATGAGACTATAAATCATTTTCCAACTCAGTGAACATCCAATATACCAACAACACAACCATTGTTTTATTAACAGCAACACAAACTTCAAACAAATGTTTCCTGTCATCATAGCAATGTGCAGTACTTCCCAAGTATAGAGTGAACTAATTCATGTAAACAAAGTTTCACTTAGAAAAAATGATAGGCATTAAATGAATTTACAAATGGACAATGAGTTACTTTTGTTCCTTTGTGTTTTCTGTCAGAAAGGATTAACATTAATTTATCAGTACAGATATTCTATTGGAGTTTTGTTTTATCTGTATGACAAGTGGTGAAAAGGTAGTAACAACATATATGAGTACATTTACTCAGGTATTCTACTTGAGCACAATTTTGAGAAACTTGTAGTTCATTTAAAGTTTTTCCTATGTGATGCTACTCTATACTTCCACTCCCCTTACATTCATTTGACAGAAAGTGATTTCCAACCTTTATAGCTTTTTGATGTCAAGCAGTATGTAATCAGGGTCACATTTCAGATGTCTGAGTTCTTAACAGCTCTAAATAGTGATTTCCCCCCCCCCACCCCCCCCCCTCTAAACTTCTGATCACCAAACATTAGAGAAAAGGGTCAAAACCTGAAAACAGATTTCTTTATTTTATAATCTTTGTTTTTTCTTTTCCCCTCTCCCATTAATCATGACCCCTCACATTTATCTGGTGACCTTTTGGGGGGGCCCTGCCCTTTAGGTTGGGAACCACTGGACTAAACTAGCTCTGTATATAAAGTAGACATTAGCTCCACCTCCAACAGCTACAACAGTAACATGCTGCTCTAACACTGATGCTTCAGTATTAATAATATAATGATGTCATATATAATAATATATCAGTCAGAGGGACAAAACAATATTGCTACTAATATTTATGTACTTACACTTAAGTAGCATTTCTCATGCAGGATGTTTACTTGTACTGGAGTATTTTGACATTGCTGTGTTGTCACTTTAACTTAAGTAAAGTCTCTAAGTACTTCCTCCACCTCTGAATAGAACTACTAACACCAGCAATACCCTACTACGACACGTAGCCAACACATTCAACTACAATTAGAGATTAAAGATATAGATTTATGTATAGACCTAACATGTGACATTAAATGCTTACCTGTGGTGAGCCTGGAGGACACCTCTCCGAAAGGTGAGGGCTCCATACGCAGATATTTCTGCGGTGAGGAGACCGGAGACATGACCGGGGCGCACCTCCTCCTTTTCGGGGAAGCCGAGCTCATTAACGGGTCAAAATCCAGAGTCCTTTTCAAAGTAGCTCCACAAGCCATCGCGCTGAAACGTGTTTATAAATCTAAACTAGAAAACCTAAAAGTCCGTGTTATCTGTTGAAGTCGCCGGCCTGGGCCCCGGTCTGCGCTGCTACTGCTAGCTAACGTTACCTAGGTTGGGTCGGCAGTAGCGACTCCGGGCTGAACACAAATACGCACTTTTTTCGTCTCTCGTTACGTCCTGCTAGTAAATCGCAGAAAGCTGAAGTGACCAAGTAGATGTTGGAATAAACTTGATCAAATAATGTAGGTTAAATGTGGCGTAAAGTCAGATGATTAAAGATTTCCCCGAACTTGATCTGAGTACCTTTAACGGCTCAGTAGCTCACCTTCTATTCTGTTCTATTTGGTTGCTACTGGGCATGCGCATGAAACCGTTGCCCAGCTGGAACTTGTAGTTTTTTATTCCCCATCACGCTCATTACACTATTAGCTTGAGTACTACATTTCCCAAAATACACAAACTGTGCGTTTTTCAAATTGTTTTGTTTGTTTAAACCCCCTAAGACACTGAGAAGTTTCCGTTTCGCTTGAAACTTTTTACGTATTTATAAAAAGCAAGGCAAATTTATTTCTACGGCACATTTCATACCTATAGACTACCCAACGTGTTTTACAGAGCAAACGTACAGACAAAAGCACAAGACACAAACGATAAAATTAACAATAAACGCAAACAAGCAGAAGCACACAGAATAAAAATAGAAAGCAATTAAAGCAAACAAGCAAATCAAATTGACAATAAAGGTAAATTTGTAGGAGCAGGCTGAATCATAATGGCAATGGTATTTTTTAGTATTGGGAAGTGTGAGGTGGTCTGTAATTAGTTGGATTTGAGAGTAGTCAGCGTTGTCTAAAGTCTGAGTTACAGGAGAGTCAGTTTTATATTTGCTAGCTCCAAGAGCCATTTTAACTTTATTTTGTCACAACATTCCTTAAAATCAATAGGAGAATGAAGCCAGTTCATCTGAAAGGTAACCATGGAGGAGTATGAATCCAATGTGATTTCTCTGCAGCTATGTTATTTGTGAGTAGGCCCTACAGTATCAAGTGGTGAATTAAGAGAATTTTCTCATTCAGACAAGATAATACAAAGCTTACTCATTACTTGGAAAACTCCCCAAGAGCCGTCTCACTCCCTGCACACACACACACACACACACCCAAATGTTTGAGACATTTCCCTTCTATTGCCACCACTTCCTTAACAACCTGTACAAACACTCACACATATTTTGAACTGTATAGAAATGAAAGAGCCTGTGCGAGTCTCCGGTATTGCAACATTTGCGTTTGAAGCCAAATAAACCAAATATTATTTATATTCATTATATTATAGAGCTGTACTTTTTGTGTCATAATCCTCCAGTGTCGTGCTGAAAACTGTCTTAATGTTTTAGTAAATAAAATCAATGTGAATTGTTAAGTTCAATGGTGTCACACTTGCAAGACAAGGCCAGAGAAAAATCCTGCATTGTTGTTGCCAACCTGTGTGTTATTTAAAGGACAAGCTCACAATGTTACAGGTCTGTCTTAAAACCACAGTCAACTGCCCAAATGAGCATTGAAACAGATTTTCCTTGCTGTAATCATTCCTCCTGTTCATACTGACCATTAGAAAATCCCTTCATAATGCACTTACAATGTAAGTTATGGAGGACAAAATCCACAGTCCTCCTATGCAAAAATGTATATAAAAGTTTATCTGAAGTTAATATGTAGCTTTAGCCATCCCCCCCAAAAATTCCTCTTTTTGTTACAAAACCCACCTTGGCTCAACAGGGAAACACAAAGAGGGAATTTGATGCTAAAAAGACTGTAAATCTGGCAGATATCCACATGATATGACTAACTCAGACTGCTGAAGCCTATATGACCTTCAGATGTGTGGACACATTATGGATTTTGGCCTCCAACACTTACATTGAAAGCACATTTTTAATAGACAGTATGAACAGGAGGAATGATTACAGTAAGGACAACCTCTTTCACTGTTGATATGGGCACCTGATTTTTGTTTTAAAACAGACTTGAGTAAGTGTGAACATATCCTTTAAGGGGTTTTTGTTGTTGTTGTTTTCAACCCTCACTTCAGCCTTCACACATGGTAGAGTAAACCCTCCTCTTGGCTATTCGTGGATTGAAGTATTTGTTAGATAAATGAACAACATCTGCATCAAAAGATGTTGCAATTTTCCTCTCCCTCTATGCCAAGAGATGAAAAGAACAGAGCATATGCTGCTTTCATATGTTGCTGTGCCACCCGATTCTTTGCAATTAGTCACTTTATGGGGGTTAAAAGAAGTAACCATGTTATTACTAACAAAACTTAAATATCGTGTAGAGATGGATTATTTCCTCAAAAAGGCTGCACATTGAAATTGTTTAACACATTTTCCACTAGGGGGCACTAAAACATCACCAATGGCCTTCAGGGTACCAATTGCTCAAGGCTTGGATTCATCGTATCACTCTTAAGCAGTGATTGTTGGATAAATTAAGCAAAAATATGTGCTGTGAGCTACTGTTTCTCATCATCAAGTAATCAATCAAATAACTGCAGGCGAAATGACAACCAGCTGTGACTTTATTTCAAAAGTTTGAAAACAGCAATACTAAAAACACTTGACTAATTGTGATTTTTAAGTCATCGATTCCTCAATATGCCACCACCGTACAGAAGCCACTTGACAGTTGACATTTTGATCTTCAATACTCAATAATACAAGAGGCAGCAAAGCATACTGATAAACAGCTGTCTGGATAACTTTACACCAAGATAGATGTCTACATAACAATTGTGCTGTGAGATTTTTAGATTAAAATGTACTACATCACCTATGAGAAAATCACATCTTCCCAGATTCTTTTGTAAGGCCAGTTCTCAATTCTCCACACAATGCATACACACAAACTCCCATTCAAGTTACCATCTAACGAAAACCTTTGTTTCTTTGTCAAGTAAAATTAACAGCAGACATATTTTTTCATTTAGAGTTACGCCAAAAGTACTTCACTAAGGCCTGTGCATGGGTTGCTTTTTATTTTCCGAAATGATTCCCCGCTGCAACAGTAGCACTAAAACAACTCACTGCAATCATCAAAGGCTTGGGGTTGTAAATATATCACCAAGTCACAAGGTATCACATACATACAAGTCTGAATCTGATAAAATCATACATTTGATGAGAGCAGCTATAGTCAGAAACCACTTCAGTTTTTTTGTTGTTGTTTTTTTACAGTAGTGACCAGCACACTGCATCCATGTTCAGTTTTGATGAATGTGTTCAAGCTTTGGCCAAAAGCTTCTTGTTGTTGTCTTGTTGGCTGTATAGCTGAACTAGTCGAGTTAAACACCTTATCTTGCAAGAAAACACTGTACAGTTGTTAGGTATACATTTGAACAAAGACACGTTACTCTAAAGGTCTAACAGCTAGCGAGTAAAGAAATGGACAACAGGGACAATCATCACTCTGCCACAGAAAATACCATTTCAGGTTTCAGTTGGATTTTACACACACTCAAAAGCTGTATATGTGTTTGACTCCATTTAGGCAGAGATGAAAGTGTATTGTTTATTTTTGATGTTGATATTTATATATATATTTATTTTTTCTTGAGCATGACTCACCTCTCATTTCTCTAAATCTCTTCACACATTTGCCACTCGTTGAGTGTTGTCAGAAGACGTACAAAAGTGACATGTTTAATGGCAATTTTGGAAACAAATCTTTTTTTTCAAATCCTTTGCTTATAGAAATGTCTATATGCAACATGTACATGAAGCCCATAGAAAGTCAAGGTGCAAGGATTTGTTATATTTATGGTGCAAGACACATGTTAAAGTCTAAATAACACAGTAAAACATCTCTAATTAAAAATGTCAGTAGCCCCTTATCCCATAAATGAAGATATATTGTTTTCAAAACCTGAATTCACAGTACAAAAATATAATATGCCTTCACTAATTGGATATCATGAAGTCTATGATAAACAGCAGACTTATGATAGTCTTTGATAGTCCTTTCTATGACCTTGCAATACCATTTGGCACTTTGGCACACTTTGTGCTCACACAGTAACGTAAAATGATGCAACCGCTAAGCGTCTATGTGAGGATGCAAGTCAGTACTTTCAGGAGAGGTTTTTTTTTTTACTGGATTATTTCAGTTCTGCTTTATTGTGTTGAATGGCATTGTTTGGGGAGGATGACATTTACACAGTTTCCCCAATGACAGCCAATTAGACAGCTTCTGCAGAAGTTTCAGTTGACACAGACATTGTTACTTTGGCTATTTTCACAGTGGTCTTCACGCAGCTCTCTGCAGCCCTGTATGTTGGCATTTCTGTTCTGGCAGTCTGACTCGAGGCTATTGTCCAACTGCTGGGCACTGCCCCTGCAAGCATGGCAGGAGCTGAGGAAGGCGTGCCGCAGATCCTTGCTCCTCAAGGCGTAGATGATTGGGTTAACAGTGGAGTTGAGCAGGCAGAGCATGCTGCAGAATGCAAACACTGTCTTGATGTCATCATCCATCCTCCAGAAGAGGTCATAGACCATGATGGCAAGCAATGGGCCCCAGCATATAACCAGCACCACCAAGATAAGCACCAAGGTCTTGGCCAGACGGATATCCATGCGTGTCTGCTCAGGGCGTGTGGTCAGCACTTTAGTCCCATCTGCTGAATAGACAACAAGACTCTTCTGGGAGGTGCGGCTCAGCATGCGCACAGCATGGTGGTGTGCTTTCCACAGGATATATATGTAGGCGTAGATAATGAAAAGAACCAGCACACTGGTCACCCCGATCCAGAACATCAGGTAGTTCTCATCAATCAGAGGGAATATGTCTGAGCAAACAGAATTGAGACGTTTACAGTTCCAGCCCAGCAGAGGTAGCACTGCAATGACGATGGAGATGGTCCACATCATACAAAAGGCAATGACAGCCTTGGTACGTGTCACAATGCGTCTGTAGGCAAGTGGCCGGTGTATGGAGATGTAGCGGTCAATAGCAGTGAGGAAAAGGCTCCCCACAGACGCTGTGAAAGATGCTGTGACTCCACCCAGCTTGAAGAGAAAAACATTGGGACTGTCCTTCCTGTGGAAAACATGAAAGTCCAGAAAGCTGTACACAAAGATGACACTGCCCAGCAGGTCAGCCACAGCCAGACTGCCAATGAAGTGGTAGGACGGCCGGCAGCGGAGGGTGCGGGACTGCAGGATGACACAGAGCACCACCAGGTTCTCCAGCACCGTGAAGGTACCCAGAGTCAGTGACATTACAGCCACAGCCAGCTGCTGGCTGGGAGTCAAGATCATAAAGCATTCCATGTCCATAAAGTTCTCCCCACATTGTATGTTGTTTGTCTCATCTCTGAACGTGCTCCTGTTGCCAAACAGGTCTGTGGCATTGGTGGGGAAGAAAGGGATGCCTTTAAGGATCAGCTCCTCATCCGCAGGTACTTTGTTTGGGAAGGAGTTGCTGCGGAAAGCAGAGAAGGGCTTCTGTGGGGTGAAGCTACCCTTGAAGTCTACATCATTGATGGGGTCATCATAGTTGGCGTTGTTGGAGCCCAGATACTGTAAACCAGATGTAATAGTCCGGAACGTGGTGTCCGCCACACCATCCAACACAGATTTCATGGCTGTGTCTGAGGGTAATACTGCACTTTAAGACGCCTGGACAACCTACAAATTGATGACAAACATTTTAGACATGTTTGAAAAACTTAAAAGAAGAATCTCATGCATATAATGAGAATATATTTTCTGGTATGTTTGCAGCTGCAATATTTGAGTCTACACCACTGATATGAAAATGTCACTATTGTAAAATACCTTCACGTGCATATGTGAGGTTTATTTCATTTGCAAGTATTTAGAAATGTGCAATCCTTTGACAATTTTGTAAAATTTTAGATGTTAAAAAAAAAAAAATCCATTTGATAGAGCTCTTGGTTTGAGCATAAAGCACATCTGGTCTCTAAGCACTGATACCCATATAAATACTTCATCATGTACCCTGTCCTTTTCACAGTTATTTATCACTGAATGCTATACTTTTCACGAGTAAGACACATACATATAAAAACAAGAAACACAAGCATATTTAATGAGGTTTAGAACCTCACAATAAACGTTAAGTGGATAAAATAATGCAATTCATCTACACCTACATCGACTATTGGAATAAAGCTACTAACCTCTCTCTAAAACGACTAACTGTACTTGCATGTTCTAATATGAGTAGTGTAATTTTTAACAGTAATATAACTGCTTTTACACAATTTAACTATATGCACAATTTGGAAAGTTAGTTTATAAAGTCTATGGAGCTTAATGATTTATGTAGAAGTGAAATTACATTTTCGGATCCAAGTGGCACTAATGCATGCAGAAATACGCACCTTTTTAAAAAAAAAAAAAAAAAGAAAGAAAGAAAAATCCGTCGCTATACTTTAGTGGTGACGCTGACTAAAAACATTATTCACACAAATGTGAAAAGCATTATTAAAACTCTTTACTGAACATTTTATAGAGGAAAAGTGGTCCTTTACCTTACATATTTTTTCCAAGTGCCCAGAATCGCCCTTTATCCCCGCGCGTTAATCCAAGTCAGAAGCGCATCATCCAACCAACACTGATTTTGCGTGAAAGAAGAAACAACCAGTGTGCATGTAGCTACTAGAATAAAATAATCATTACGAGTTTTTTTTTTTTGTCTAATTCTGCGTGTAACAACAGTTTTTAAAGAAATGTCTGTAGAAGCGTCTTGTCGCTCTTGGAGTGCGCTCCAGCTTTGTGGAAACAGGCTGTTGCTGCTGCTCCAGCGTCTGTCCAGTCTTTTTCTCTGTCTTCTCTCTTTTATGAAGAGTCGCTCCTACAAGCCCCGTCACGTGTCTCCATACAGCTTTATCTGCCCAACCCATGAAGCTTTCAAGTGCGGAGCATGAACAAGGGAGACGACTGGGGTGGTGGCTTATAAAAATGATCTGATTTGAATTCCCAAAGCTCCTCTTATCGCAGACTCGGACAAAGACAGCAGTATCAACACGGCACAAAGCTCAAAATTCATAAGGTAATTGTGAATACAATTTCTACATTTTGCAGGAACAAAAAGCTGCATTTCTCTTACAAAATCTTCACTTTTTAAAGGCACCGACGTTGCAGACCTTATTGATAGTTAGTTTAGTCTATTTATTGTATAAATAAATAACCACAATTGGAGACAACAAGAACACACAGCAGATTTAACTATGTTTGATGCTGGCCAAGCTAGAGCCAGTAATTCTCACCATTGTCTTTTCCTCTTATTAACTGTTTTTTACTTTGTACCAATCAAGCTGTCCACATTTTCCAAACTCACTGATTAAACCAAATATTTGAAGTCCTGAAAACTTAGTCAGTGTTTATATTTGGATGATAATTCAAAATAAAAGTACATGTTATGGGCAAAATACTTCTATTACACACGGGTTGACAGGTAATGTGACTACACAAGATGATCCAACCTCATTTTGTTATGTTTTTTTGTACACTTCATTCACCCTGATGTCCTTTCTCCTCAGGATGAACCAGTTAGTTATCAGCAGATTCGATCAGATTATAAAGCACACCAAATTAACGAGTTAGATCTTCCTATGAATCACAATAACAAAGATATGGCCTTTGCTTGGCCTTAATAAAAACAGATTGAAGTCACTGATTATAAATGATGAAATCATTTTATTAAAATCATTTATATTCATTTGGTAATATCCATGCAAACACTTTAGTGGTGTTTTTCCCTTCACAATGGCAGAATCAGTGGTGCAGGCAATGGAGACTGGATCTGAGTGGCTGCATTGTTGTAGATAAAATCAGTATAAATGCATTAACATGGCCACAGCTTGCCTCAGCAGACAGAACATGGACATATTGTGCCAGTTAAGGTCTGAAATGAGGCTATACTGCTCTGTCATCATCACAGGTGTAATTATTAATATTGCTCAGCCATGGCAGCCGTCTCTGTCTGAAATGAAACCAAATGTTCTACTTCCCAAAAGGGTAAGATATTTACAGTCAGTTAATGGTAGAAATGTCTTATGAACATTGATCATGAGTAATTTTTCTGTGAATTCAGTATTCTTTTTTGGCAAATCAACTGCTGGCAGGTTGTCAGTGTACACAGCTGAGTTACTTGTACATCTTCTCCAAGTCTCCAACTATAGGCAAACTGAGAAAGAACACATTATTTACAGCCATGAACTACTGGGCTAGATACAGATAAAACCTGAGCTCCACACATTGATTCAAACCTGAGAATTGCCGAAAATAAACCCCCTCTTCCTCGACTGTTGATAACTGATTAGCTCTAGCATAGCAAGTGGAAGATAAATGCCTTGTTCTGGGGAATATCAAAGGATTGAGAGGAGAATAACACTGGTTCACTTCCTCTGCTCAGGGTTTCTTGAATCGTATAGGAGTTGGAAGTAATGATCTTCCAGACTCACGTTTGCCTCTAAACCCTGAGAAATGTCACCCTCAGATACCCTTCCACTCTTACAGAGCATGAGTCTATGATGTTTTTGTTCATGGGAGCTATTTCTGATCATGTAGGTCACCTTTTCATTGTTTGTACCTTCAACGTAGCGTGTCGACTTCTGTTTTTTGTTTCCTACATTTATGAACACCTACAGAGAGGTCATGGACTGCTTGTTCCATTCAGTTGACTTAATAAACGTAAAGTTTGACAAGTCAAATAACTGTGTATCATTGTCACTACATTTTGTTATGCATTTATTATGATGAAATGTGCATTTCTGTTACCTCTGTCAGTGCTTTACAACCTTTTTCGTCTCATTTATACAGTATTCCCACAGATGAGATCGCAAGTGCCCCTTCATCGACACCATTCATCCTTTTCCAAATATGTTCATTTGAATTCATTATTTAATGGATGCTATTTAACACTACTCATGACATAAAAGTGTATATTAAATAGAATAGATAGATAGAAAGTGGATAGAATAATCAGAGGGGCATTTTTTCAATACTTTCAGCTATAATTTTAGCATTTTCTGCTTGTTTTTTTAACTGATTTTCACGTACTTTCAATCAAAGCATGTGTGTCAATGCTGATGCAACAGGGTGGTATCAACCCGATACTGACCATTACACATTAAAGTTTCTTCGCCAGTGTCATGAAATTAAGCAACTTACTTCCCCTCATTCATTGATGGGCCTCTAACTTTGTTTTTAGTGCACATACAGTGTCTCAACCCTTACATTAACTTTCATAAAAATGACTTCAATATGCACTGTTATTGGTTTGCTCCTCGGATTGGAAGATGCTTTGACCTGAGGTATCAGGATTGGTATCAGGGAATAAAAAGTTAGTCACACTTGGCTGTCAGCTAATCATAGCTGGTAGTTTAATCCCGAAAAAACATGGATATACATGTAAATGTATTTCTGCTTTTTTGTATTAGCTAACCTACTCCATAATCTTTCTCCATACCCCTGACAACTGTGTCACCTCATTGGGAGTCACTTGTTTGTCCTTGTCAGTGAGAGTCTTTTTTAAATAAAATTCTGCAAGACAGACACCAATATCTAGTGTTAATCATAATGTTTTAGATCACGTAAAAATGAAAATGAAGTAAAAATACCTTCCCATGATGTTGAATAAATACCCACCATCAAACAATTTAACAGTACCTAGAAATGGAAGGTACATAAACATACGTTCTTATAACAGCTTTACATTTAATTTCAGATGGATTTATAGAGTTTGACGGCAGGCTGAGATATGTGCAGTGTTTTCAAACGTTTACATGTAACACGCAGAATGCACGGTTAAGTATTCAGAGCCATTTGATTGACAAGTGGGGCCAACTAAATATGTCTAGGTGACAGTGATTCCTGTGCTGCCTGGGTATGATCCCTCCTGTCACTCATGTGCAAAGTAATAAATTATCCTTTATGTCCACTTAGACATGCAACACCTATAAATATAGTATACATCTACTGTAAAACAGACCTGGCTACAGAGAGTGTGGTGCAGGATGAAGCAGTAGTCTCACTCTAAACATGAAGCACCTCATATGAAATGGCTGAATGTTCCAGCAAAAATGGCTATAATAATTTGAATTTCATCTGCTTCGTATTCTTATCCCAGCTACGGAGACTTTGTAATATCCACAACATGGAGCAGATAGACTTTAGGCATCAGGATGGTTTGCCAAACTGACTGGTGTCCTGTGACAGTTTTCTCTGTCACAGTACACCACTTGGTTGGCATGCTAACCTGTTAGTGAGCAATAAGCGATGGCTCAAGCAAAGCTAATGGCCATCTGCGTTTCAGTTGTGGTACATAACATTTTGTCCTCTAGTGACTCACTTTGAGTTCGCAGAGATCAGAAAAAAGAGCTTGGGGGGGCAAAAAAACTGCAGTCAGAGGAAGGAAGTCTTAATTGAACCAACAAAATTAATGTAAGCTTGCTATATTTCTGAAGCAGAGCTTAGTTATTGCTCAATGTTTACACCTGTAACTGCTGTGTAATGTTGCGTAGCTAACTTAAACAGCTACCCAAACTCATTGAATTAACATTAACTTTCTGTAGTTTTTATGCAGAGGTTGCTACTAACTGTTGTGTACCTAATTGAACTAGTTAAGTGACATAATTAACTTTTGCTTGCTATATTTCTAAAGAATAGTTATTACTAAATGTTTGCACCAGTAGCTGTTAGGTGTAAATGTTGTGTAGCTAACTGAACTAGCTCACTTAATTAATGTTACCATCCTTAAGTAGAAGTTATTTTTATTAACACCTGTAACTGCCAGGTAACTGTTGTGTAGCCAATTGAACTAGCTAACGGGCATTATTAACATTAGTTTGCTGTATTTTTGAAGTAGAGCATTGCTATTAATGTTTACACCTGTACCTGCCAGTGTAAGTATTGTGTAGCAAACTGAACTGGCTACGTCACTGAATTAACGTTAGCTTGCTATAATTCTTATTTATTTAATTGTTACTAAATGTTTACACCTGTAACTTCTATAACAGTGATGCAATTTAAATGTTGGGTCAGGTTAATTTTATGAGACATCCCTCTACTGCACAAAATACTACAATGTCAAACCAACTAACTCTGAATTACACACATTTCTCCATGAATTCATGTATGAATAAAACAAATGTCCACATGTACAAAGGACTGGCAGTTAAGGTTAATTGTTTGGCCTCCTAAAAACTGTTTTTTTGGGAAGTTTGGTTACTGCTTGCTGCGACTTTTTCCTGTAATCATGATTGCTTTGTCTTGGCAACTAGTACAAGGTCTTTTAGAAAAGGCTTAACAAACTTAGTGAAGGATTTATGAATAAGTGGAAACCACTCCAGGTGTGCAGAAGTTAAATCCATGAGAAGTGCTAAGTGCTTCCTTGCCTCAGGGTTCACATTACAGTGATGATGGATAAAAAGCAGATAGGAGATCACTCAGGACCCATAATGCATTTTGCATCAGCATAATATCTTGCCTCTTTTCTGCAAGTTGTGCCACATTCAAGGCTTTTTAAGGAAGGAGCCCTGACTGACAGAACCCTTTCCAGAACTTTCCAGATACATCGCAATGATCCAAATGCATCACTCACAGTGCACCTAATCAAGATGAGAGGCCTAGGCTAAATAAACAAAATCTGTCTTGGATTCTTGCATTGATATAAGATTCCCACTGTTGTTCCCCTGATCTGAATCTTGAAATTGTGGTTTGCCTTGAGAAACATGAGAGTTCAGTTACTTATGCTTCTACTAAATAGGCTAAATTGGTGATTAAGGGTATCGTATGGCCTATGGATGAGTCAGCTAGATCTGAAAGTAAGCCATATGTACTGTTAGCAGATGTTTTTGTATTTTTTATTTATTTTGTATTTTTGCCAGGAAGCATTTTTCATATGTGGCATTTGCTCATCATTTTGTGTAAAGCTGAGGAAACTATAGATAAATAAGCCATGCTCTGGTGCCTCCATAATTAGATACAATTCAGCTGTATAGTTTGTGTGGTAATGTTACAGAGCTGGTTCATGTTAAATTACAGTTTACTCTAGTTCTATCTACAACGACCACACTGAACTCGTGCTTAATTAAACCAAACAATGAAAAATCATCAGCAATTGTAATGAATAGATTTGATTAGTTTCAAAGCAGTAGTTAACGGTCGTGTTTCAATGAATCTCATTTGTGTATATTGCAATTTAAGAACAGGCAATACCACATTCTGTATCAAATTACTTATAGATGGGTGCTTCCATTTTTAGCCCTTCCCTCTTAAAAGCCTCTGTAATTTCAGAACAACACCTCATATTGAAGTACTGTCAGCCAAATACTGGGTTTGTTGATTCTTTTATTGAGTTGATATTTGTGTCTGTGACACTTTTTGTCTGCCTCAAAAACAGAGAGAATAATGGAAATGTTGACAGTGTTGGTAATAGAAAAATATGACAACTCAAATAAAGGCTTTAAAATATGTTTAAAAGGAACAGTTTTATCAGTATGAAGCCAGCAATTTGGCAGTATTTAAACATGTCATTATAATATATGTTAGGGAATATACTGCCTGTTTATATGTCTGTATATGTATAATATCTTCAATTCCTCAGTATACAGTATGTCAGGTAATACTGTATATGTTATGCTGTTTCATTACCCATAAAGTAATAACAGGGTTTTCCCTAACATCAAAAGACTGGTGGTGCAGCCACTGTAAGCGACCAATTCATATAAACTTGTGCAGCTTGATTAGCTGTCTTGATGTGAGCACCGTTTGAAGTTTTGAATGTATCCCGCCCTCTTGTCGCACTGCCAGCTTCGCCTGTGAAAGCTTTGTGCAGCAAATTAGTCACTTCCCATTGACAAAGAATGAGTGCATATTTTGTCAGTTTGCATAGAGTGTGCAGCACCGTTAGGCGCAGGGCCTAAGTGTTTTTTTTCACAGCAACCAAGCCCAATTGAAAGAAAAAAACTATGCTGAGAGTCTCTACCACATTTATGGTTGCGCTAGTTTCTGCCTACGAGTTAGTCGCAGTTTGGTTTGTCCTACACACACACACACACACACACACACACACACACACACACACACACACACACACACACACACACACACACACACAGAGGAGAGGAGAGACAGATAATGGTGGACACAGTCAACCAGGTGAAGTGACAGATAAAGTTTTAATTGAGTAGATGACAACTGAACAACAACTACAATGAACACATAGAAAAGCAGTATTTCCACCAGCTTTGTCCACAGCTTGTTAAGCTAATAGAGAATTGTTATGAGCAAGCTTAAACAAAAACTGTCTGTATGTATTCTGACTGTAGTCTGAACATTTTGTAAATGTTTGTACATTTAGCAGCTGGCTAAGACGGCAGCCGCTCCTCCCTCAACCCGCAGCAGAGGGACAAGGACTGAGGACAGGATGAATGACTGACACTGACTGATGTCTGAGTTCTTCGTTCTTTCTAAACTTCACTCAGTATTTTGATGTCAGGAACATTATTTATGTTACTGATGTTTTAGATTTGTTTCCGGTGGGATGTTATTGAGTTTATTTTGGGACTGCTGTTGTGAACATTACTTTTGCTGCTCTAAAAACACTATTTGAAATATAAATCAGTTCTAATTCTGCTTTGAATTTATCCTTATTTAAAAATGAACCCAATTCTTTTGTGATGAAAACCAGTAAGATGAGTATGGATATATACCATCCATACAGCTGGTTAGTGGTTTCATCCTGACTTTGGGAGGATGAGCAAATCACTGTTGAAATCCTTTCACTATAAGCCTTGTTCAACCAATGTTATGTTGTGATTGATCACTTTTATGTCGTACTCACAAAATTTGAAGGATTACTTCAGGACATTGCTCTACTCCATCAGTAAGCCTATTTGTTTCACTTTTTCTCTCGCTATATCTTAGTGTAATACGACAAACTACAACTTTTTTTTCAATATTGACAGTCTAAAATGATGTGAAAATGCATAGTTTTTAGTCAAATAGCATTACATTTTGTAGGGAGGAGAAGACCCTCACACCCCACGACCACAGAGCCCATCCACTCCAACCATAGCACCTAAGCCATCCAAAAACCTAGAGAAAATCTTATTGGTTGGGAAGAGAGGCACTTTTGTAGTTAAATAGGAAACACAGCAAGAAGGAAATAAGACAAATCATCATTTGTTTATCTCCCTGTTCCTGCTAAACTTATATGGAATGCAATAAAGTCAGGACGTCTCACTTGGCTGAACACCACAGCACTCTGCTGCTGCATGCGGACTGATGATACTGCCTTTGCAGGCCTCCTAATACACATTTTATGAAGCATAAGTCAAAACAACTTGTGTGGGTGAACATGCTGCACTCTAAGCTGAAAATTGGAAGTCACAGAAAAGGTTCATACCTACTTCACCTTATCAAATGCAGGCCTATATATACGGTATGTACATCCTTTAATCCTAGACGTGTTAAACTCATCAAACTTAATAAAAATAGATTCACTGCATGTTACAAGTCTGCTTTTAATTTATTTGAAGTTTTGGATTTAAAGGTAATCATTTACCTTGTCCTTTCTTGTCAAGTGTTAATGGGTAGATTGCCATCACTCTCACATTCTCCCCATTAGTTTAGCTTAAGGCTGGAAGCAGTGGGAGACAGCTAACCTGGCTACCAGGAAGTCACTGCTCCTGACCAATAAATAGTCCACCCCACAATCCCCAATAAAACCAAAACATTAGACTTTAGTTTTTTGTACAGTTTAAACAATCAAGAAAAAATTAATTAATGAGATTTTTTATGTGCTAATATCCTTAGACACAGCTAGGGAAGCTCTTTCCCTCCGTTTGAGTTGTTGTGCTGAGCTAACTGGCTGCTCTTCTCATCTAACTGTGAATAAGCATTTTTACCAAAATGCTAAACTGCTGTATACTTATAGACAGCTATGGATGTACGCAAGCTGTACACAGGTGGGTTGTATAATGAGAGTTTAAAACTTTAGTGTATAGTATACAGTACAGTATAAGCTGGCAAGTAGTCTGTAGTACATGTCAGGGGTCAGCGAGTAGGTTCAACTATCGGCTAATCATCATTCATTAAAACATAATTACTGATAGGTTAAGTAGATTTAATTTCATTATGTTCTTTGGGATTTTCACAAGCACATTTATTTTAAATCTACAATAGATTTGTGAGAAAAAATAAATTGTGAAAAAAGTTTTACTGTATACTATGAAATTCAAAACAAATATTTTTGCTGGAGGGCCAATTTGGCACACAGGCCAGTATTTGCCTACAACTGGTATATGTGTATGACAGCATGAAGTACATTTGTAAATGTGTTGGCAATGTAGTAGCTGCTTGAAGATTGTTGGAGTTTATTGTTTTTTCCAACTGTTTTTTTCTCAAAACATATGAGCATTCAGTAAAGTATCAGCAGTTAATGTAAAGTAATAGCTGCCCAACTGAGCAAACTCTGGAGATGTGAAATGATCCAAAACAAAGTGAACTCAAACTTGCTTTTTCAGAGCAATAAAACTCCACACTTAAAGCACCCACTGGAAAACCTGTTTATTATGACCACAAAATTCTGGGGGTGAAAACAGCTTTTGCATTGTTAATTTTAAGTGAACAGACTTTATTGTTTTGATTTTTGCTTGTGTTCATTTCAACACCTCAGTTATCATTTTTAGTAGTTTTTGTGTTGCATTTTTTGTGTTGTGTTTTATGAGACATTTCTACTGTCATAAATAAAAGGTTTAGAGACATCATGGTGCCAACCCTGCTGCTTGCAGATAACTTTGTCCTCTTGGGATCGAACCATGATCATAAAAGTGCGCTGGAGCAGTTTGCATCTCTGCATAGCACAGTTTGAATGAGGAACAGCCTCCCAGAGTCTTAGATTGCAGTCATCCCAGAACAAAGACGCCTGTCCCATCCAGGTGAGGGGAACAGCAGCCATTTTACATTCCTATTCATGAGAGAGGGTAAGAAAGATTATGAAACTGACTGCCTGTCATGCAGGCTTTGTGTCAGACTGAGGCGGTGAGCGGAGCTGAGCAGGGCAGCTGGTGAAGAAGCCCAGTGGGCGCATGCTGTTGGAGGAGCCCCGGGTAAGGCTGACTGGGAGAAGACCTCAGGGTCGACCCAGGACACACTGGAGGACTTCGTACCCCATCTGGCCTGGGGATGCCTGAGGCGCTAACTCATTAAATCAACTTCTTCAGGACCGAGCAGCTTAGTGAAGAGGACCAGAACCAAGCCCCAGCTGCCTGCTACCAGGTCAAGCCCCAGCCAGTGTCGCAATCTCCTGTTCCGGCTGGCGCGCAGCAACCTCCGGCATCTGAGCTCCCGGCAGACGAGCTCCCTATACTTGTTGGGCCCAGTCTGCAGACAAGGGGCCCCGCCTCGGTCGCCGGACTCGAGAACGGTCTTGCCTCCGCCGCAGGCCTTCAGAGGCGTCTTTCTCCGTGTGTAGTTATTTTTACTTCCTGTGTTTTCCCGCCTTAGTTGATTTCCTCGTGTGTCTTGATAAGTTCATGCTTGGGTTGAGGCATGATGATTCTGCTGTTACTGAGCAAAGTGGATGATACTGTGATAAATATGCTTACACTGAGAAGGATTTTAAAATGCATGGGGCTGTACACGGAGGGTCGGACTCATTCGTCCAGCTGTATACAGAACATAGACTGTATATAAAATGGACGTAGCATCCGTGACGTCACCCATTGGTTTGTGGACTGCTGCTTGGAAGTGAATAGTTTCGGATCTGAGCAGCGCCATCTTGAAAATTTCCGGTGCATGCCGGGTAAAAAAACCCCACGGATTCTACTTATATAGGCATCAGGAGGAGAAAGAGGCGCCGTCCTGAACCTGTGAACCAATCAACCTGTCAATCACGACGTAGCCACGCCCTAATGCATACCCTGCTTTATCGTCAAATATAAAATCAGGGAGGCCAAAATTTCACAAATGAACATCATACTGCATTGAAAAAGGCTTTAAACTAGCGATTGAGACCATAAACACATTTTGAAAATGTTTACTGAGGTTTTAAATCAAGTGAGAAGTTGGTGAATTCTCCATTGACTTGTGTAGAGACGGAAGTCCTTTTGACACCAAAACGGTCGTCCCCTGGTGGCCTTTTGATAGAATGCAGTTTTAAGTTACTTCCGCGTTGGCATCATTTCAGAGGACCAGAACTCCCTGCCTGATACAGAAGGATGAATTAATCTTTGTTTTTGTTTGTTTTCCCAAAACTTTATTGAAGGTTGCATGTACAAAAAGATCAGTCATTCTAGTTCACAGTTGTGCAATAGCAACAGCATGGTTAACAGAGAAGGATGAATGAATCTGAGTAGGGTCATTCATTGATCTGATGTAGGAGGAGCCACCAAAGTCCACAAGCACTAACACATGTTAAAGAGCGCACAGGTTGTGGACTCCTTTTAGGGTGCGCAAAGACAGATCTCTCTCTGTAGCCTTAATGGTAGGATGACATGGCCCCAGCATGTTTTAACTGTAGATAGAGCCTCACTTCTAACAGCTGAAGGAAAATAATCACATCACACATCAAGTGTAGGGTTACATTACAGGGAGTCCTCCGCCTGAAACCAACGATGACTTTCACATTATAACATGATACTGATGCTTTTTTCTTTTTCCGGCATAGCAGCAAGACGTTTCCGTACAAACTACTATAGGCCTAAAACACAATTAACAGAAATCCTGTTTCATGAGCAATTCGGATGAAATAAAGAAAAGGACGAAGCTGGTGTGTTAAGTATGTTGGGGTTTGTTTTTTTAGCTTTTAGAGGGCCCAGCTCCTCCAGAAGCCCAGAATATTAGGATGAACATAAACGCGTAATAATAGTTGCAGAGTGTAGTATCTTCCTCAAAAGAAATCACTGCAGAATGAATCTAAAAGAAGTTACAACACACGATGGGCTACAAATTGGAAACAAGACTAACCAACCTTCAAGAGTCTGCAGCCACAGTAGAGACTCTGTTAGACATCAAAGACCATTAGTGGTTGAAATGTTGTCCATGTAGAATTAAGGAAGAACTTGGAGTAAGATATTAATCGCTGGGTGCTTCTTTTCTTTAACAGCGATTTCATGGTTACCTTCATATTACACAAACATTCCTAACTGCTCCTCTAATTATTATGTTAATAGTATTATTCAAGCGTGCTAAAACATCTTTATGCTGAACTTAACACTGTCACTTTTTACTGCTCATTTTTTATTTGATCTGTTTTACAGAAGCAACTCAGGGAGAAGCAGCAGAAAAATCACCTCTGCAACAAAGACACTTCAGTGTCAGCGTGTCATCTTAGACTGAGAGGAGGAGGATGCAGTGTAGAGAATCAGACTCATCAAATGTGTACTTAAGAAAGAGATGAAAGCTACTGTTTAAGACATTTTCTCTGCAGTGTGTCCTCACAGTCGGCACAGCTGCCAGTGTACCTTGGTTAAAAATGACTCTGCCCTGGTTGCAGTCCTGGACCGACTGCATGCACCTGCCTGCCTGTCTGTGAAGTGCAAACATCCCATCTCTCCACTGAACCAGCACGACTGCCTTAGATATACTGTTGGCATGACAACCAGTGAGGTTTGAAATGACTAGTCACATGACAAAGCCAAGGTCGAGCGCAGACAAAGCAAGAGAACATAATCATTTTTTCCACAGGGAAAGACTTCACAACAGACAGCATTGCACTAAAATAGAGGGCAAATAACAAGATGTTCTGTGCCAATTATCCCAGGGACATCCAGTGGGTGCGAGGATGCCTCCTCTGCTGTACAACAGAGCTGAAGTGGGTGTATATTCCAGCCCAGCACATCGTGATCTGACAAGTGTTACTGAGCTGTGCACAAATGGTGCATTACTGCTCCTTGAAGAAAGGTGAGGAGAGACAAAGAGTGAAAGAAAAATGAAAGTAGAAAACAGTAAACATCCACTCTGTGAACCAAGGCTAAGCTTGGGTGTCATGGCAACCAAATCCCTTTGAATGAGTTGTTGGTGTTGCTACATCATGTTGCTAGATAGCCGGCCTCTGGACAGATATGCTCACGGAGAGCCGACCCCAGCTGGAGTGAGAGCGCTGAGGGGGTTCAGTCATTCACACTACTGTTCAACATCTGTACTCTGAAAGAAGCTTCACTAAAACAGGTCTACATCAGCACTCAGTTAAGGTGCTTATATATGATTTTGTCTGTAAGGTCACAATCCTGATTCTTTGATGAATAATTGAACTGAGACGCTACAATGTAGCATTATTTTATCTATTACAAATACAACTGTTTATAATTAATTGAATGACATGGTATTCATTCATTCATTCAACCTGAATTTATCCATATACTGTATATTATACATCATACACACAGTTCATGTACTATATATAAAACCAAACATTTCACAAGCAATAACAAACATTAAGACAGCCATTATATTTTAGAATGGATAAAAGGATAAGAACAGGAGTGAACCAGTAAATGCATTTGAGTGTAACAATAACAAAGCTGTAAGATCACTCAGATCTGACCATAGCAGGTACACGTATAGTCAATAGTGGACTCAGTTAAAACCTTAAAACTAGTCAAGCAAATCTATCTTATCATTGCATCTGGAATGTTGTCATACTGTTTCACACTCTGAATATTTGCACTGTGTATTTATCCAAACACTGGATATATCTGCCAACATTACCAGTATCTCTGCACTCTGTGTTCATGTTACCCATCAACACAGAACTTGGTTGTATATGTTGTTTTTGTGTATTTGTATATTGTAAAGTATGTATGATACATCCCCATGCTTTTTTCTTGTATCTTTCTTTCATCTATCTAATCTTATTTTCCAATTTTGTTGCTCTCTTATTTCTTCATGCTGCTGTTCTGACACCTGCGGCAAAACAAATTTATTCTTTGCGTGATCAAGTCTGATCCCAATTGTGAAAGCGAGTGTTTGTTTGTTGATATGTTTTGTGATGATAGTTTTGTAAATTATCTGAGTGAAATTAATTTGAAAATTAAATTAGATTTGGTTTTATATTGTCATTTATATCATGATTTAAGGCAGAGATTAATTAGTAGAATTAAAACCATTGTTTTTATTGGAGGAATGCTGAAAAAGATGAAACAATCACCTTTGTATTTGTGTGCAATGCCCTGTAAAGCTTACATATTGAGCTGGTATTCTGTTAAATTATGTTTCTTTTGTTTAGGTGTGTGGTTTGCAGCAATCATTTTGTTTTTCTTTGGAACATGAATCTCATCTGCTGGAAATGTAAAGATTTAATCATTTATTCATTCATACAATTAATTGCATGAGCGTATGATGTATCCATTCAGTACAGAATGAATTTATTTTATTTGTCAAAACCCAAAGGGAAAAAAGAGGTCCACAAAGTCCCACAGTAGAGCCCCACCAGAGAAATATATAGTAAAAATATGAAATTCAATGTAGATATCTTCTGTTTGTTTTGTCAAAATCTCTAAAGGTAATTTAAAATCATAGAAGACCAAGAAAACAAGCAAATATTCACAACAGAGACACTGGAATGGGTGAATTTTTTGCCTAAAAAATTGACATTGACAAATAATCACTCATAAAAATAGATGCATTTAATATTACCGATGGTGGCTCCAAATCACTCTGGTCAGTATTTGTATTTAATTTTAATCCATATGCTCATTGTTATTTTTGTGTATGCGTAAATTATGCTTTTTGCATTAACTTTAGATGAGATATTAAGATAGTATGGTTATTTTGACTTGTTTTCACATATTGGCCCATTGTACACAGCTTTCTCCACAGTTATATGATGTCCAGGCTATTACACCTCAGTATAATGAAGGCTGATTTCCTCCTAAGCAGAAAACAAGGACGCGCACTGTTATATTGTTATAAGATTGGTGGGATATAAAACACATGCAATAGATACGTGCTGTTTTATTAGCCATCAGGTCTTCATATATAATGAGAAAAGGCAGGTATGTGTGTCTGAGTCACAATGATGCAGCTGCTCTTTCAACATGAATATGCTCTGTTTCTGACTAATGTTATTTAGCAAACTAACTTATTTATTCCCTCTCCCACCGCAACCTTTTCCCTCTCCCTCTATCTCACTCTCACATACTCACGTGTTTTCAGTTCTAAGGCTCTGGTGGACACACTGATTACCGAGCCCCTGACTCTAAACTTTGTCCAACAAAACCACTGCACATTTTTGCTTCAATTCTGAGCTTTGTAATATTTGGCAGCCCCAAATGGCACAGAATGCAATCCCCATGTATTTGGGTGTTTCAAAAATGCACACAGCCGGATGATATTTAAAACGTTTCTGTGGACAGAGCCCTCTGTCAGTCACTGCTGTTTGGAGACAGTTTGTGCTTCTCTCCTAAATTTCAGTTTACCAGCTCTTCTAATCCAGCTCCAGAATTACATTGGGGAAAATAGACTGCGTGTTTAATACTGTATGTCAGTAAGTTGGCATGAGATGCTTGATGCCAGCTCACTTTGTAGTTTAGACTGGGTTTAGCATCTTAAATGTAACATTTTAAGCAAGAATATTTTATATGATATATCACCATTGCAGCAACTAAAAACATAAAGTTGTTTGTTGTTCCAGATGTATCTCTGTGATGGTGTTGACGATGAAAAGTATCTAGATATGTTGAAAATCAAGGCAGTGTCCCGAAATGACTCATACAGGCACATTTCCTCTCCGCCATATCCACATTAAAATCAGATCTCTGCTGAAATGCAGATAAAGATAAGATAGGAAGAAACTTTAATTACTCTTCGGAGAGAGCTGAGATGATACAGCCAACAATCACCACAGTCATAAAAGACAATAAAGAAGAATCTAAATAAGAAGAGAGCAAATGAGTTATTGAACTATTGCAACAAAATTCAGCTTTGTGGCACTAGGTAGAAGAAAAAAAAAATTAGTGGAGGAACAATTATGCACAGCAGCATTTTAAATAGCTGAAAATATGTTCCATAGGAGTGCGTGAGCAGATAAAAAATTCATATTTAAAAAATGAGGAAAAATGAGGGTAAATATAGGTGATGGGAAATGACAATATATACAGCATACAAGATATGAATTATGTGCACAATCTTGACACTAACAGGACTGCCCACCTATATTTAGATGTGTGAATATGCAAGTCTGTTTACGTCACAGATTTAGATTGTACAAAATGTACAGATCTGTGTCTGTCCATCATCTCAACACTTCAGTGCGAAATTCTTACACAATATGCAGAAAGAAAGATTACACAGTGTGATGCTCATGTGCAAGAATCTGTTGATAAACATGATAATAATTATATGTATTTTACAAGGTGATGTGACGTGGACATAAAACTAAGGAATGCATATGTCAAACTGAAGTCAAATAGGAATAAACATTTAACCACTGCAATTAGAGTTATGCATGCTAAAATAGCACAGAAAGATGTTATGTTGTCTCTATCATTGCCATAATGCATCCAGATGTACATACATATTGAAATCAGTTGTCCTCCTAGCTTGCATACGAACTGGACTGAACAGTGTGTGTGTGTGTGTGTGTGTGTGTGTGTGTGTGTGTGTGTGTGTGTGTGTGTGTGTGTGTGTGTGTGTGTGTGTGTCTGTGTGTGTGTGTGTGTGTGTGTGTGTGTGTGTGTGTGTGTGTGTCTGTGTGTGTGTGTGTGCAGTTTATACAGTCAGGAGGTGCAGCAGGAAACATCATGCAGACTCATAGGGTGGGAGGTGTTGTCTAAGATGGAGTATAGGTTGAGTGATGCAGGCAGGCTGGTGGAGGCCCGTGTGGGAAGAAGGCTGAGGATGTGAAGGACAGACTGACGGAGATGAGTGGGAACTGTCATCTCCTCTTCATGCTATTTACATCCTTTAGAGAATTTACGCGCGCCCCATGTTGTCACACTATAGACACTTTTTCTTACTTTTCAAAACAGAAGAGGAGGAGGTTTGACACAATTTGCAGAGCTCTGCCTGAGCTGACAAGGAGTGAAAAAGCTGAAGGGTGCTCATTTGTCAGGTCTCTGAACAGAAAATCAAGAAAAAGGAAACATCAGAGGCATTATAAGTCATACATTTTTAAAGGGGGTGTATCATGCACATTTCAAGGTCTATATCTATGGAGCTCTATTGGAATATCTTTGCATTTTATAGTTAAAAAAACTGCATACCTATCTTATGCTGGCTGTTTATGCAGCCTCTCAGTTCAGCCTCTGTTCAGTCTGAAACAGGCCGTTTGAGCTGCTGTCTCTTTAATGACCCCCCTCTCAATGAGCCCACTTCGCTCTGATTGGTTAGTTTATGGAAACTGCCCTTCGGCGGCACATGAACAAACAGTAGTGGTAGAATTTCAAGTTTTTTTTCTCACTCTAAACAACTTAGAACAATGTTAGCATCAAAGGCTACAGAACAGACGGCCATTTGTGGGCATGTGCAAACAATCTGATGTCTTCATGATGAGGAAGTAGAGGTTATATTACAAATGAAGCATTCAGAGTAGGCTGAGGATTTTACATATGTTCAGCCTGAGTTTGGGACATGTGTTTAACATAGACACCCGAATTTATAACAGTATGAAAATGACAGAAAATCACAACAAGTATGATATGTGCCCTTTAAGTCTCAGAGCTCCATCATTTTGTCAACAGAAAAACTGTTGTCAACAGTTTTATGCTGCCGGTGTTTGAAAACCTTGAAGTGTAAGTGATCAATTTTAGCATGAAAAACATTATTTAGTCAAAGAAAGTGAAACACAAACAAAGCCAGAAGTGACTGTGAGTGGCTCCTAACAGGTGGCCCCATACTTCACTTACAGATTTTGGGCTTTAGATTAGTCTAGACGACAGCTCTGAGGTGTTTGTGATCTAAAGTACCATCTAACTGTGGAGATAAAGTATGATACTGTCAATACCTTATTATTCTTAGATTCTGGTATCTGAGTCTTAGCTGTTGAGAGAAAATTACAAAAACAATTATTACAGTTTAATTCCACTTAATTCCTATGAACTAATCAATACATTCATAAGTGCATCTAAGATCATTAGTTTATTTTTCTTGCAGTATCTGGTGGGGCACTGCTTTCAGACTGTTTTCCCCTTAGTTTGCTAAATATGTCAGACAGCTAAGCTCTTTAAGGATGAGTCTCGTTATATTCTGTTTTTCTTCCTGTCAGCAAATCCCATGAAAAAGCCAAAAACAATGAACTGATCTGACTGACAAGTATTACCCGTGCATCCAAAACCTGATGCAGTGTATTCCTCTGTGCCACAGACTCTAATTGTTGTCCAAAAACTATTAAAGCACATAAATGAGCCACACTGTTACACGGAGTGACATATTCTATCATTATAATGAACATGAGCAGCATAGTTTATTTTTAGTCAATCCCGTATAAACCGTCCTGCTGCTGTAAATTCTCACTAGAGAACCAAATGTGCATCAATCCACAACTGAAAGTACTGCCCAACAAATGCAATATTTAGTGTTGTTTGAATAATTTAGCCAAAAACTACAATGTCCAGCTGTTTTAAGACATTACAGAAAGAAAGTACTGAGGGACAGATTAACCATGGGCATAGATTTGGGTATGAACATAGGGACATGTCTCTAACAATGTCAAGGTTTTGCTGAATCATCTACCAATATTTTTGCAGATCTAAAACGATCTTGACATCTTAAGTCCCCATGCTGTTATTGATAAGATCTCTGCAGTGGTGCCAGGTTTGTGTGTTTTCTGTAAACAGTGTGTTATAATGATCTGGCAACGCTCAACTTCGAGCTGTAGTACACATTGTCGACAAGCAGCAAACTGCAGCAAAAGTAGATTTGGTGATGAATGAACGATGGTGAATCTGAAGAAGTTAGTGTTCATAATTTAACAGAACTGAAATCGTCATCACTGGACAAAACTAAGATCATTTAAATTTTAGGCATGTTGTTTGCTCATTTGCGATTATTGAAGGTTAAATATGTCTTTAAAATGAGTTTGTTGCTCCCAACCTTTAGAATGAAGCTGAGTCTGTTTGTGACCCTCATCGCAGATTATAGATTCAGTGTGGGCATGAGTCGTGAGCAGCTCGACCAAAGACTGATTTTCTTCTCACCAGATTGTTTCAGTCGAGCGATTTTTGGAGACTTCATGTGAACAGTATCCAACTCAGTATCTAATGTCTCAACAGTCTGGCTGAGCATCTGAGAGCAGCTGAAGTGTTGATATTTTTACATGTAAACTCAAAACTCACTTCTTTATCTTGGCTTTCGATTACAATGCTTTATGGATTGTATTTGTTTTATTATAATCACTTATTTTATTGTAAATCCAATCAATTTTATGTAGTTAGTGTATGTTATTTTATCCATTTTTATTAGTTTATATTCATATATATATGCACATTTTACATATATACTTTTTTAGAATTTGCATTTCTCGTGTGCATCAGTCTCATTGTTGTACTGTTTACATTTGCTGCTTTTTTATCGGCTTTTCAGTGAAGCACTTATATTTGTACCAATGCAACATAGTGTGCCCTTTATGTAGAGAAGCATAGAGTGAGTGTGTGGTGATCAGCGTGGTGGATATGAGAGGTACAAATAACTCTCACTTTTTAACTAACCATATCTTCTCTAAACTTAACCGAGTGTTTTAGTTGCCTAACCCTACAGTAGTTTATTTTACAAAAACCATGATCTTTCCCTAACCTTAACCATCACATAGGCACCGTGTGCAGATATTGTAGAGAGCAAATGTTTCAGAAATGTTGAATCACTGAGTGTAATCCACAATTTTGCAGAATCATCCCTTATCAACGTTCTTGTCTGATATAAGTATTCAGTTTTTATCAGGAAAAAAAGGCAAAATGAAAGAAAGGTCAGTGTAACAGATCTACAAAGTGTTTTTTTAAAATCCTTTTTATGTATCTACTCTGCACATATCTGCTGCAAATCAGTCTATCCGTTAAGAGGTAACTTTCCTCTGTTTTCCTCTATTTTTATACTCAAGTTTTTTGGGGTTGTTGTTTTTCCTTATCCAAATCGACACCCTAAACGGCAAAAACTGAACTGAGCACTGGAGTGTTAAGACACATTACACAATCTGGCAAATGGCTGGAGGAAAGGGGCTGATATAAAAACTGGGGTGTTGATGAGGAAATGTGGAACACATGTGCAGGTGGGTGGGGAAATCAAGTCGTGGGAATGACGGAAAGACAGGAGTTACTGCAGGACAACTGGGAGTGGATCTGGGAGGACATGAGAAGTTTGTGACAGAGTAAATGGATAGAATGAATAATTAACACTTAATCAAAATTGACCGTCGTGACACCGAGGGAGTAAGAATGGAGAGGTTGTAGCATGATGTCCAGACTTTAGAGCCCTTTGAGGCTTAATCGGTTTATGATTTTGGCTTAAACAAGTTCAATTGAATGGGCCTGACTCTTATTATCTTGTGACCCCTCACATTTACCTCAGGGCCCATTGGGGGTCCTGATCCTAAAGATTGGGAACCATCGTACTAGTGCAAATGTAGCCTGTGTTCCTCCCAAAGCTTCCAGTCAAATTTCCCCCCCAAAATAAGATGGGAAGAGATAGTCGATCCAATGCACCTGCTGCTATCTAAAAGTATGACGTAGCATTTTGAGATCTGAGAGCATCAAACAGAAGATTGTATAACACATACTTCTTCATCTCAAGGATTTAGCAGCTGTTTCAGGAAGACGGTAATCCCAAGATGTCCTGATACAAGAGGACATCCATTAATGCTGTCCACTTTTTTTTTTATAAATGTGGATGCTGGACAACACAGAGCCTGTTTACTCTGAGTTAGAGGGCATTCTTTGATGTGTCGAGAGCCAATAGTGTCGGGAAATCCAGACACTTAAATCCTTAAGAAAAAAATTAACGCTGAAACTCAGATGAGCGGCGCTTTGTGTTGCCTCTACGCAGATAGACAAAGAGCCTGTACAGCGGCACAAAGGCTTTTCTCTGCTCTCCTCACTAAAGCCCTCATTTCAAAGCTTTTCCCCTTGCTCCATTATATCAATTACAAACACCCCCTCAAACTAAAATCCTAACTCGATTTTCTGCTCTTGGATTTCAAAAATGCATAATTACAAATAGCAGCCAGGGTGCAATTTACAACATAAATTTTCTGCCCAGCCTCTCAGTCAAATAGGCTGCATGTCTGATTGGAAGCAGAAAAATCTTTTCAAGACAAAGAATTTTGAAAAGCAATTTATAGTATATTATTATTGTGTGGGTTTCATGTGTGTGAATCATATTTTACATTACTCAAAGAGTCTTTTCTGGGGAAATTGTAAAATAAATATATCGTTGTCTGTTTTCATTCCCTTGTCAGTCACTCTGTTTCAGGCTTTTTGATAACAGTCACAGTTGATAAGCAGGAGTCTAAAAAACCACACTAGCTACTGTAGTGAGCACACTGATGGCTAAATGAAGCTTGGAAATTCCCTTCTTATCCTCAGGTATAAATTGCCTCGCCAATGACAGCAAGTCATGTCATTAGTGGAGCAGGGAGCTAGGGAGAGGCGGAGCAAATGGATCCCTGGGGTGACAGCTGTAGAGGCTGAGTAGAGCAACACAATACTGCAAAACCTCTGCTGCTACATCAGGAAGGTTTTCTATCAACTCAGCTTTGAGAACGTGCGACAGGAATGGCCCAAATGTGCCCCTTGCTTTGAACCTTTGCATGATTTACATTAACAAACTCCATATTTATCATATACTGGTCCTTTATGCAACCCCTCAGTTGCCGTTTTAGCCTCTGTTTCTTTCAGGGCCCCATCCTGATGAGCCCAGTCTGTTCTGGTTGGCCAAGTCAAGACAGTTTTATTTATAAAGCACCAAATCACTAGAGAAGTTATGTCAGAGCACTTTTGTGAGATAACTTTTGTGAGGTGTAGACTGTTCTCTTTGATTCCCACATGAGTAACACCTGGTGACAGTGGCAAGGAAAAACTCTGCTTTAACGGGAAGAAACCTCAAGATGAACCGGGCGCTTCCAGAATCTGCCCATCCTCATACTTCAACAAACCCTAGTAGAGCGATGTCACATCCTCTCCTGGTTCTTTACTTGAAATGCAAACTTCTCACATACTTCCAATCAGAAATATGCAAGTGGACACTGTGAACAACCCATGGAACAACTTGAGCAATAAAGACTATGGAACTTAGGCCGTTTGTGGGCATGTGAACAATCTGACATAATCATGAGGAAGGAGTAGAGGTAACATTACAAAGTGGTAAGAGCATGGTGAAGTCTGGGCTTTTGATTTGCAGGGAGAATTTAACATGTGTTCACCTCAAGACCTTTGAGTATGTTTAGTTAAATAAAGACATCTGATATCATAAAGATATAAAGGTTGCAGAAAATTACAAAAAGCATGATTTGCTTCCTTTAAATATGTGGTGTTTAAAGCTTTGCAATGAAAATATCTTCAAATACTGCACTGCATTGTCTTTTATCACTGAACTGAACACTGGAAATGTAAATGTGTCTATCAATTCCAATAAAGTAGCATCCATGTGTGTAGTACATCGACAGTATAGGACAGAAAATTCGTTTTGAAAGCCGTAAATCTCTTGTTGAACCACTGGTATTGATGAGCAAATCTATAAAACCCTGTAGTATTGTCATTTTAAATCTCAGGCAGAGACAAAATAAAAATGGCTTTTCAGGCCTTTAATCTTCCAGCAGACAGATTGAGTTAGCAGATATGAGTCATCTCACCTTGACCAGTCCCAGAGAACAAACTAAATGTAGCACAGAGTGAGCGATGCTTGTTTAGCTGTCTGAGCTCACAGCCTGGTCTGGGAAAGTGATCTGATAACACAAGTCATGATTTAACACTCACACAAATCCCTTTGATTCACACTCATATCATTTAAGCCCTAGAGCCAGATGTTGAGCCATTAGTTTTGGACATTTCAATACATTGTGTTACATGCTTTGTCTGCAGGCACATGTGTTTAATGGAAGCAGGAAAGAAAGCAGCAATAAATTAGCACTATATCGAATGAAAGGATGTGTTTGTTTAAACACCTCCACTAAAGTGATTTGAAGCTATGTTGTATTCTAATATAGTAATTAAAAATAACACTATAAATACTATAAGAGTACACATTTTCTTATATAAATGTATGCAAAGTATTTTTGTATAGTCATAACACATAGCATAAAATGGCTATGACTGCTAGAAAGATAAAGTCTTACCTTTACTACAGGCTTGTAAGGAATCATATTGTAATAATAGTTTTTTCAAAATCACTGCAACCACAAGGGATCATTGATCATACAGTCATAAATGTGCACAAAAAATATTAGGCTGATTGTCCACTGGTATGCAAGAAGAAGCACTTCTGAAGTTTCAGAAGTGTGTACTGCAAAACTTTAGCCCCTAAAACCCAAACTTTGGTCTAGACACAAGTAAATCTCAATTTATAGCCTCTGTATCTGCATGGCCGTGAGGGTCCACAAGGCATAAATTTTATAACTTGCCCATGTCCATGGGAGTCTTGTCCATTTACAGCCCAAAATATACGACCACATGTTTGACCATTTCCTCTGACACAGTCATGCAATGTGATATCAACAGAGCTGTGGACCTGTCTGCTGTCTGTTTTTCAAGCAGCATAGCAAAATCTGATTTTTAACATATAATTTGGATGAACAGCTCGACGAAACATAAACAACTGTAAGTACAGCACACTGATGATGATGATGATGCACTATTTCAGCTGAGACAATTTAAAGAACTGTTCATGGAAAACTTTGTATGATAGTAAATGGAATATTTATGATCAGTAATGGACTATTTACTGTGACTGTACATACTAAAATGGAATAATTACTACATTTAATCTGACCACAAACAGCAGTTTTATTGGAATATTGGCTTTTTATTGGGCATGTGGTAATGAGGCTCAGGTAAACTGTGCCTTTAGTTTGTGTGTCTTTCACCACTGAAGCACTGATGCAGCAGGAATGATCTCATTTGACAATTAGTCCTGCAGAGCAGAAATGATAACATGATTTTTTATGACTATACTTTTTAAAATTGTGCATCAGCATGATAATTCAGACAGATCTGCATCAGCCAGTTGGTGAATGGACTGCAGTTTCAGATGGGGCTGTATTCAACATCGTTTGTTCATAAAAGAGAACGCAAAGGGAGTTTCAAGTGGTGAAATGATTATCAGGAGAAGTAGAGGCGTATCAATAATGTAAAGATATCTCAGTATTTATCTCTGTATTTCTGTTTGGCAGTGAGTGCCTCACAGTGAGCACTGCAGTCTAAAATGACTTGACAGATTCTCCAGAGACAACAAAGTCTCTCATGTCAACTTTGTCATTAAGACTTCCTTTGTGGAGTCGATACCCTTAACAGTTTCTCATTGGCTACACACTAACACTCTCCTCACCTCGCTGTTGCTGTTTCCCTAAACATAATGTGGCCTGGCAAGATGGACTATACCTTCTGGCATTTTTACGATGAAAATTTCTCAAGTAAAAAGCAAAATTTATGGTTATGCCCATTGAGCAAGAGCTTGTGCATTTTCCCTTCATCATTACCATACACAGCAGCGGCAGCACACGCTTCCTGCAGCTGTACCGCATGAAAAATTACTTCTCCTGTGACAAAAGCTGCCCCCTCCTCCCTCGCTCCCACCAAATCCAATTTACTCGTCTCCAAACCACTCCGCCACTGCCTCTTTGAGTATGAAAATCTGTAGATCTGAGAGGAGAGAATCCGGAGATCCTGTTTAAGTGTAATAATGCTGAGAATTTGGCATGATGATGCTTAAAAAAGAAAGAGGACGATAAATGTATAAATATATTCAAGAAACAGCAAACCTATATAAGAAAATGTTGTTATATCTACAGGAAAATATGAGCACATTGTCTACGAAAGAAGGAAAATCTAGTTTGTAAGAGGACAACACACACGCTATATTTATGTAATGAAATACAGCTTCAGTATAATAACAGATTGATGACATGGAGCCTCTCAACGCCTCTAGCTGGATATTAAAGCTGCTACATGTAACTCAATGTTGGTGACCCATAATAGCAGCTGCTGGTAACTGATTTCTCCATACATGCACACAAGCAACCTTATTAATAGGTAAGTCAGAGAGTCCGCTTGGGTGCTGATTTTATTACCAATAGTCCAGAAGAATATGGAAGTGAAGATGTAAAAGAATGGATCAATAATGATGAAGCAAAACGATCAATCTGAAGGCTGCAGTTCAAATGTTGCTTAAATTTAAAACTTTTTTTTTTCTTTTCACATGTTATTTTACACCTTTAGTTACATTTAAGTGTCAGGGAAGTGACTCATATCAGATTATGTCAATATAATATGATTAATAATTTGGATTTGTTTCTTATAATCTGACCCAAACACAGGTTCATCAACCAAATGCTGGCTCATTCCACCACCACCAGATCCTGTTCTATCTCCTTTCTTCATCAGGGCTTACACTTATGAAGAAGCCTCACATTAGCATAGTTCACCAAAATATCGGTGGCGAAATTCACAATAAACATATTCTTCACTTTTCATTTATCTCTCCAAGGTCGGAGATTGCGAAGGAAGAAGAATTAAATATATTCCTCGCTGAACACATTATTCATAGTTAGTATCAACAATTTTGTAATTTGCCAGATACATTAATAAGCAACATTTCCTCATTATGTTGACAGAAAACATAATTGGGGCCTCATTATGTTTATGCCACCAGTTTGCATCAATGCTTCAGTAAAATAGCTGACTTTGAGACAGGTCAAGAACTTTCACTGACAACCATGAAAGCTGAAGTTAAGTTTTGTCTCATAACACATTTTTATTTCATGGTGGCCCGGCACCCTCACAAATTTAAGTTCCTGTGAATTGTCATCACTTTAGACATATTATATTATGTATAAATTAAGTCAGTGAGGGCTCAGTCCATGTTTCTAGAAGATGGACATTTAAAATCAGCTTTTGAAATGTGCTGATAGCAAACTGCTCACAGCCAAAATTTAGCAATGCGGCTCATCATTGATGCTTTAGGCACAAGAGATGCACCACATCAGATCAATTCCATCTGCCTTTCACAGGACAGAGCATTCACTCAATCCTATTTGCATGCCAGATTTCATGTTGTTTAGCTCAAACGTCCCACCTCCCAAGCAGATTTTCTCAAAATGACTAGAATTTTAATTGGGAAACAAACACTGTTTCAATTAATGGGGAACTGCTGCTCTTCTCCGCTACAGCCCAACTCTGTGAGTTACGCTGATAAGCCAGGATTAAAAGAATACAATTCTGCCAAAAGAGAAAATCAGCTGCATTGCAGACTTGTTTTTGTAGGTTTTCTGCTGTTTCTCCAGATCATGCAGCAGGACAGTGTAGAGGTTGATTAAAAAAATTCTTGTCTTGTTCTTGAAGTATTGCAGTAAACTGGAAAAAGGTGGAAAAGATGACAACACCAAGAAAGATTGTTTACAATATCCTTAAATTTCAAAAGTCTCAAATGGCTTCACAACACCCACATTGTGAAAACCATCAGTGAGTACATGGAAAAGTTCAACCAAAGTCCAAACAAAGTCTTCATTTTCAGAAATCTCTTCTCAGTCATATTTGCAATGGGTATTGGACTATAAACAAATACAAACATATGATAAAAAACAAGCAGGATAGATTTCTGCCGCAGGACATCAACTCCAAACTGGTAACTGTTATTGTCTACAAAAAGGTCACTGTAGCAATGATACCTGGTGCAGGAGCATCAGTGCAATGTTGGTTACCACAGGCAACAGATCCACTGAATCAAAGATGGAAAAAAGTTAGAGGCCACTCGACTGTCCAGCTGCAGACCCCAACATAAATCTCTTATTGTCTTTAGAGAGAAAGCTCCGGGCTTCACATCAGAGCTGTTGTTCGTAGAAAGGGTTTGAATTATTTATTTGAACAGTGTTCCACATTGAAATGCCGAACTTTACAGATTGACAATATAAGAGCACAAGGCAGGCTGAGGACTGCAGCTTTGAGGGAAAAGCATTTTTGGTGCTTTTGTTGTGGATGAAGGATGCAGTTAAAGTAAAGAGGGTCCAACTTACTATTGTTAAGTACTCTCACAGCAGAAATCGACTCTATTCTCATGTCCCTGGAACAAAGGTAATGCTCTGTGAAGTGTGGACCAAAGAGGAAAATCGTCATACTTTTGACAAATTTCAAAGCACTCCTGAAATGTAATACTGCACTTCTGTGACTTCTACAGAGAGAAAAAGAACAGTCAAAATCGGCAGAGGTCAAGTTACCATGAATTTCATTCTCTATGTTGAGTTTCAAAAATCTACCCTTTTCATAAAAGGCTCAGCTTGTGACAAACTATGTTGTACAAGGTCTCTAAACTTGTTTATATTTGTTCTGAATGGTGAGGCAGAAAGGCTGCCATTATAGCATGATCCCAGCTGTGTCTGATCTCTCCCCAAGAATTTAGTAGATTTTATGGGTCTTTATAGCCTTTTACAAATGGGGATACGGGTGTCTACAAAGCCATTCTGTGTTGCAGGAAGTGGCGACCAAGCCTTTGACTGAAGACTATTTGACATATGGCTTTTCTTAATACCAAGTACGCCAAGGTTGGACTTGCATACTTGCTACTACACTTGACAAGTTAAACTCTGGAATACAAATTTGAGGACAGGAGGACGCGTACCATTCAGCGTACTTGCTGACAGCAGCAGCTCAGCTTCCACACTGCTGTCAAATAGCTGAAATAAAGACATCTCTGACTGGAGATGTCTTAAGCAGAAGTATTTACTTGGGCTCAATATTGAGGAAACTTCAAAGTGTAATTAACATGCTATAGGTGACAGTGTAATGACACCCCTCAGATCCTCACATGTTGATGCTGGCATACAGCAGCAAATATCATCCAGTAAGATTATTTCTAGGAAATTATTAGTCAACCTTACTCTAAACATATGTGCTCCTTACCTAGCTCATCCAACTCTTCACTCTGAAAGATATAAACTTCACCTTTGACCCTGGGGCAACTGCTGTCTGCTTATCTGTCTTCTCTGTAGCCAGATAGACGCCTGGGTTGCCATGGAGTCGGCTGATGGGAGTACATGCCAGTGTTGAGGTCACTGATAAAATATGAAGCTATTGTTGACCTGGAGGGACCTTTAATAGATAATAACTGGGAAAATTCCTTCACAAACACAATTTACTGTACTTTGACAAAATAATCTCAACTCACAGCTCCACTCACACTTTTTTTCTCACAAAATGTAACCTTATTGACAGACAGATGCAGTAAATTGTTTTTCGGTCTGTAATGTAGCTATAATACAAATCAAAACTGTTATGTAGTTTAATGAAATAAAACAAAATTGAATGTAAACAGGATTTGTTAAGTTTAATACATTTATATGTATGTAAATGTGGTGATATCTACATATAAAACTACAGAGGCAGCACTGTTATTCTGTCTAGTAAAAAAAATGAAGCTCCATTTCAGACAAATTAATGTGACAGCTAAAATTGTTAGATTTAATCTGCGAGACCAACATTTATCTTCCAAAAGGAATTATATCATATCTTAAAATGCTACAGAGACATAAGAGCCAGCAGTGAATTATCAAAGTGCTGCACAGATCAGTTCACTCCATCACATTCTCCCTGGTATGATGACGGATGATGTAAGTAGCAATTTCTCTCTATTGACTGGGATTAGGGTGTGTTAATGAATTGACATTAGAGATGAGGGATAATCTTTGATCTAACTTGGTAAATAATATTATAATGAAGTATACATTTGGTGAATTATTTCTTTAAATATTTATGATACTTTTGTGTGCGAAATTTTAATATGACTGAATTTATGATTGGTTTGGGCAATATATTATAATTATATTAGTTTCTTTTTCTGATTCAGAGACTGATGCGTGACCTATTGATAAATCCACTATTGAAGGACAGGCTCCTTCTACTGGGTATATGGTTGGATCCCAAGATGGACTCAACCCTGCTTAATATGGGTGAGGCCACCCAAGAATTGTCTCAAACATCACCTAGGCCATCTTACACATGTTCACCAAACAGAGCCTAGCATTCACCTTCACCTTCACTAATATTGCCTACCTCTCACAGAGAGTACCTCTACTATCAGTATCCTGTGAAGTATTGGCTAAACCCCTCACAAAGCCAATTAGTCATGACCCAGGGGTTAGTCCTAAAAGGGATGCGTGGCCCCCTGACTACTATAGGATTCATATGCAATAGGGGAAGGCAATTACACTATCCTCTAGTCTCCCTACAAACTCTCAAATTAGTAGGCATTCCAGGTGCAGCCTTGCTTCTTATGTGAGCAATCTCCAAACCAGCATACTTGGGGGAAAGAAAAGGAGAGATGAGCTAGAGGAGCTCAGAGGACAAAGACAGGAGGATAAGGAGCTTGATGAACAATGAAGACGTTGCTACGAATTGATGCATTCGAATGAAAGAGCCAGCCGGGCTAGTTTTATTAAACAGGATCTCTCCTCAGGTGGAGACTCTCCTTTGACTCCCTCATCTTTTCATGGAAACGTACGAACTGCCCACCTCCAGGATATTCACTCCTGCCCCTCAAACTTGGTATATGCTGACTCTCACTTGCTTCCTTAGTTTAGCTTTCCCAGAGGACTGCCTAGGGTTTGTTTAGACTCCTTTTTCTGACCTCTGTAGCTGCTGTTTAAGCTGCACTTTCATTCACCATGTATCTGCCCAGGCTATATCATGTTCCAGTCACCATGCATCTGCCATGTTTTCTCTTTCTATTCACCATATACAGCACCTGAGTCTCCAGACACTACCCAAGCTCCTAATTATGCTGCATCCATGCCTGGTCCTGGTCAGCCCACTTTCACCTGTAGTCTATCACCAATGCAAGCTATGTCATCACATGTATGCCACAATCTGTTTTCTCACATGTACAAAGCCCTGGTGTTATGGATTTATTCATAGTCCCTGCGTATTGAATGCCACACATCCTGTGTCCCAGAGCAGTTGAGAGAGTAATTTTGCCCTCCTGAAAATGGCTCTAAATAACCTCCTTGACAATCACCTCCATCATACTGATAAGTATAAATATCCTCTAAGAACATCTTCAGCGTGCATGATGCAAGACCATATTCCACGGATCTCCTAGCACTTCAAGATAAATATGGTTATCCAGGACGGCTCGTTCAAAGTGAAATTGGAGTAATATTGAATTCCCCCATTATCCGCATAAGTGATGTAGAGGCCTTTGATGAGTGTTCCCGTTCTGTCCTTGCTCTGGTGGGATTGTTGCTGTCCCTAGAGGGACCTAATGGGTCTGAATTAAGATGTGGCTCTCATGTTGACAGACTCCCTGTGCAGTACACGGATGGATTTATTGAGCACTGTAATAATCGTGGCATTCTGATTGTGCAGGCAAACCATATTAACTCCCTCCTTGACCTTTCAACCTGTCTACAGTCAAGGCTGCGAGTCAAATGCATGTCAGAGAGATCTGCTGAGCTCCACAAAGAGGAAAGACCACAAACTGGAAAGGAACACCAGTCCTTCAGAAAAGTATTTTTTGTTTATTTGTCAACAACATTGGAGATTGATAGCACACCAAGAGACTAAGCCTTACTGTGCTTACTATACTGGTTTGTGTAAAAGGAGAGATGCAGTAAATGTTTGAGAATACACAAAGTGGGCAAATGCACCTTAAAGAGGCCATGTAGTATCTGTAAGGAGCTTCACCTGACCATTCTCCATGATGAACAAACAAGTCAGCCACAGTGATGTCGACATCCTCTCCATCAGCACTCCTTTACATGGACAAACCTAACCGCTCATGGTTAGTTTCAGTCATGCTGACAGTGGTCAGTGTGTGTCTCCACATTGGGGAAAAGACCCTCACAACTCATGCAGTTCTTGATGATGGTGCAGATACTGTACATCTATACTGCTCTCCCCCAAGCTGTCCAGTGTTTGGGCCTCACACTCATCTCACTACGCACAGTGAGACAGGACATAGTACAGTTGAATGGAGCATCTGTATCCTTTGAAATTTCCCCTATCAACCCGTCAGCTGAAAGGCATGTTATCAATGGAACATTTACTGTGGAGAATCTTAGACTGTCCAAGCACACAGTTATGGAGGCAGTATGCCCATCTCAGAGGAATTCAGGGCTTGACATTAGCAGTCGCCCACACTCACACTAGCCACTGTGGCGGGTGTCATTCCGTGTTGTGAACTCTTGTCATAAACTGGAGCAGCATGCAGATTAATGCATGCCCCCCCTACTCTTCCCCTCGCTTCTGCTCGCCCGCCCGCTGAAGCTACAAGTGCATGACCGGGTCGCTTACACACACAGTCACAGACCTTACTGCTCTATCTACACACAGTTCACATTCACTGGTGAGAATATAAATCTCTATCGCTTACTCTCTCTCTCTCACACACTTCTGTCACTTGGAATCACAAAACAATTGCAATGATAAGGCAAAAAGAATTTGTTCGCTACTGCAAAGATTGCTTCTGCTTGGTATGATTTACTGATGTTTATTTATATTTAAACAGACAAAGTGTATCTCTCAGCAGTTCTTTGTTTAATTTTTTATCTTTTTAATTCATCTTCTACACCGCTGCACCACTTTTATCATATGCAATCGTTTTATGTCTTTGTGTGGATGGTTGCATGTTTTCATACAAAAGGAGATGCAAAGTCCAAATCAATGAATTCTGGCTCTCAGATAATGGAGACCCCAAACAGCTGACACCTGGTCTCCAGGGGAAGTGCTTCACAGACATGCTGGGTTACAAGTCACATCCATCATCTACCGTCAGCCTACAAAGATGAATATATACAAATTGCTGGCAAGCCTATATGATCCTCTAGGCTGTCTGAACCCTTTCAAACCAAAGATCCTGGCACAATATCTATGGAAGCAGTAAAGACAATGAGATAACATCATCAAAATAGATTTTTGGAGAAATGGCAAGGATGGGAGTTGGTGTAAAATGCAAAATCTCCCTTACATTCACTATCCTCGCTGTTTTCAGCCTCCAGTACCAACGCAGCCACCTCAGCAACCCATATGCATGTATTGTGTATCTGGATGTATGCATGGGGAAGTTGCCTACCTTTACACTAAAGACAAAGCCCTTAAATGCCAGCTATTTATCTGCTGCCTTGAACTACGTGCAGCCCAATCTGTTGCCCAGTTGGCTAATCTTCTCAGATCTGATCTCACTATTCCAATACACTCAGTGACTCCCTAAACAGAGTCCACGACAGTCCTGACATGGCTAACATCTGGCGCTGTTTAAATTAGGTGTTCGTTGGCACAAGAGTAGCCGAGAGTCAGACTGTGACTGAGAGGAAGAGCTGGAGATCTGTTGACTCAAAGAATAATACAGCAGATTACATAACTTAGGTGCAAAAGCCTCTAAGGGCTTCTTCAGCAACACAGATGGAGTCAAGACCCTCCATTCCTCTTGCTTTAAACACCAACTGCTGGCAAGCCAATCAATAGTGCCAGCTGAATCAGAGCCTAATGAGAAAATCCATGTTCTGTGGCGAAGTGATGTCAAGTACAACTTAAACATAACCCAATGCTATAAAAACTCAGAGAGGCATCGTATCGTGCAAAGGAACAAATCAGAGTGCTTCCCTGAGAAATCCAATGCCATTAAAACTGATAAATCCATACCAATGAGTATCAAACTACTCCTCCTGTGTCCTGAATATGACCCTGATCTAGGTCTCATCAGAGTGGGAGTTCAACTTTGTAGAGCCGAGACCCTTGACCATGACAATATCCATCCAGTGATATTGGATCCAAAACATACCATGATCAAATTAATGATCAAGCATTATGATGAGAAACTGCTCCACCCAGACCCTGAGTGTATCATGGGGGAAATGAGACATAGGTTCTGGATCCCATGTGGTAGCCAAGCCATTCGCCAGCATTAACACCAGTGTCAAGACTGTCAGTGGTAGAGAGCCAAACCCCCCTCCTGGTCCACAGACATAGATTATTTTGGAAAGTGAAAGTCAGCCACCACATAGAGAAAGTAGGGGCTTTAAATGCTTAACAACTCACTGCTTACATCTTGAGTTGCTTGACAGTACAGATGTAGATACATTCTTAATGATCTTCCGAAAATGTCTGTCATGCAAAGTGAAACCCTTTGAACTCCTCTCTGACTGTGGGACTCATTTCAGAGCAGGAGAGGCAGAGATACTAAATGCCTTCCAGGCCATGGCACCAGACTTAAGCAGCAATTGTCCCACACACACAGGTGAGCTTCCAATTAAATCCCCCATGCCCTACATTTTGGTGGGAATGATCCATGAAGCCATGTTGCATTAGGAAACCAACCAAGGACAGAAACAGTCCTACACATAGTTCTGACTGAAGCTGAAGGCATTCTGAATTTCAAAATCTCTCAGATGCATCTCCTCTGACCTTGTTAATCCAGATGCAGTCACACTAAATATATTGATGATGGAGTGGCCTGACTCCTCTCTTCCTCAGGCAGTCTACTGTGCAGGTGATCATTTCTGGACAGCCTTCATTTGTTCTTACCTTCCATATTTAACAAGATTTACATTTACATGGTTCTGTCAATCAACATTCACATCATTCTCTTGATAAAGTGGACATAAATGTTGCTATATCCTGATTGGTGCAAGAAGTTTTATGACTTTTTTCTAACTCATATCAGTTGGTGTTTCCACCCACAACTGTTTTTACAGGCTGAGCCGTACTAAACTCTTCTACTTAACTCACTTTGGAGGTGTAAAATCTCCCTTTAAGTTGAGTTATTTGCCACTTTCCTCTGTTTGTATAATTTGCTCAGCTGCTGCTCTATTAAAGCCCAAGTGACTGGATGCAGAGTGGCGGGAAAATAAATGGCAACGATTGCCTATATGGCTGCATTTACACTGAAAAGGTCAGGCTATTTTTTATTGATTATTTTTTCCCCCTCGATGTCTCCAGCAACTGTGACAGACAGCGCTATTCCTTCAGCACGCCGACATTTGCTATAATCACCATCGAATCACTTTACCGATACGTTTTCTGCAGTTCCACCAAGTTTGTTTAAAGTCGCTAAATTATTTTCTACCCGCTGGCAACTGGAGAGTAAAAACCCAGAAAATTAAAGAATGAGATGTGATTTCTTTACTCCATTAACTTTGGTGCATGTGAGAATGTCAGCACGGTGGGACACGTTCACTCTGTAGCTGTAATTTTCTTTTCGTTTTGTGACTGACCTTTTCAAAATCATTTAGAGTCATTAAGCGTGCCTGCAGTTTGGCCTCAAAGCATTGAAGTTGATGCTTAAAACACAAAGCAGAGTGTATTTCTTCTGCATTTAATGTTGCCCTCATCATTACATGGTGCCCTTGTACATTTCACTGAACAGTCCATTAGCTCTGAAATAAAAAAGGTTGTTTTCAGGTATTTTAACACAATATGCAAAAAAAATCATTTAATATAAACACCCGCCCCCCTACCCCGACCTCTCTAGGTTTGACCATCTGTTATATTGGTTAAAATAACAATGTGCTGCTTTTCTAAGATTCTGTTTTTTTGGCATTTATTTGACAAATAAAAGTGTGGCGAGACAGAAAACAGGGGTAGAGAGAGGTATGAGATGCAATAAAGGTCTGTGGCCCAGAATAAACTGTGTACGTTGCAGTTATGTGGCATGTGTCTTAACCAATAGGCTTCCAGGGGCCGCCCCTGCTGAGATCTTTTAACATTGCTAGATATCGATCCAACAGGCCAAACATATGCAAGTAGGCAGCTACACAGGTTGTAAAGAAACAGAGGTTTGCCGTATTAGCGCCCAGTTAATGTGAGCGCACTGTATTGATGCTGAGAATACCAGGATAACTGTGAGTATACAGTACTACAATACAGAAGGTCAAAGCTGAACCACAATAGCCAGCGTGAGGGACAGTTTTTATTGTTCCTCTTTGTTTTTTCTTCCAAATAAATGTGACTCACCTCAGGGTTTGTTTGTCTGACCCTGTGAGTACTCATACTTGTTGCACTGTTGGGTACTGTACAGCATGTTTAACCATGTTAACGCGCTCCTAAATACCAATTACTAGCAATTATGTCATTATATCTAATAGAACCAAAGTCTGGACCTACAACAATAAAAATCAAGTTAGATTTAACTGGTTTTCCTTAAGACAAAATGAAATAAACAACAATTTTGTCTCTGTGCTAATTTTGCAATAACCTCCTGATGTGTTTGGGCTGTTTTTAAATTAAAGTCCCTCTTTTCCTGTAAAACCTTACATGATTTTAGATGACTCACCTTGAACTCAGGGCGTACACATACAGTTATTCAATAAAATATGATTATGGACAACTAGCTGACCATCCTAGGCATCATAAAATAAAGACTTTCACCATTAGTTCTATTAGTCTGTGTGAATATGTTTGGATTTCAGTTTTATGTTCAAGAACCTAATATTGCTCTGTATTCACCAATCCTTTGAGAGATCTAATTTAACCTGAGATGAATTATTTAAATCCCTCTCAAAAAATAAAAAGGCACATTAATATCTGAATATTCTATAATATGCCTTCCATTTAATTGAGACTTTAAAGCAAAAGTAAGACTTTAGAAATGCAAACAAAACTAACTGCAGTTCTTTTCTTACTCAGACTCACTTTTCTGTCATGTTAATTGAAAAACTGCGGGGTTAACAGAGTGTACATCAACACGACCACGGCAGCCTCCCTGTGCTGTTTGAAACTATGCCATCAAAGTGACTGTCTGCTGTCACAAACAACCACCTCCTGATTGCTCCTCCTGATGGAGACAGGAGGGCGGCAGCCCCATCGCCATTCTCCCCCCAAATGGGAATCATTGTTGCCGAATGGCATCACGCCTGAAAGCTTATGAGAAGAAGAATATGTGATAATAGATTTGTGGCGCTGTGCCTCCTCGACTCCAGCTCTGAAAAATGTATGCAATTAACTTTCTAATTTCAGCGGGATAATCAGGTCAGACCCGTATGACTTCATTATCAGAGGAAAACTCGTTATTAAAATCAATATGAGGAAGACCTGATCGTGACTTTGGGGTTTGCTGGGTTGCTTTTTTGGTGTTAGTGAGGTGCAAATTACCACTATTCTTCTTATACACAGGGACAAATAAAACAATATAAGTAAACAAGCTGGTTTGAGCTCAACAGAAAGCTCATCTCTGCTCCTCTGATTGCAGAGACAGAATCACACTAATACATTATTCAGAATGCAGATGATATTGAGATGATAATGGCCTGCAAGTCGTCTCTGCTGATTTAATATCGCTGCAGAGCTTCTCGGCTTCCCGGCTCTGACACCTGAGCCAAGAAAGAGTTTGTCTCATAATCTTTGCTGCGGCACCTGTGCTCATGCAATGGCACAGAGAGTGTTTACATTTCCAGATCCATACAGTCACAGCGCTCACATTCTTGCCTCCTGCACTCGGGGGCACAAACATAGCCGGAGAAAAACACATTACTGCGATTCATATGTGTGTGTGTGTTTCCATAAGCTTTCATCCTAGCGAGGACACTAATGCTTTCACAAGGAGAGTGATGCAGGAACCCCTGCGACGAGAAGTCATTTTGCCACAAGGCTTTGGAATAAAAGAGGTTTGGAGATGGAGGATGAATTTCGAAGTGAATAGAATTTATGTTTGGTAGAAAAAAGAAAAATAGGTATGTGTATTTTATGCTGTTGTGGATCCTGCACCTGGTGAAAGAGAACGGCGATGTCTCAGCGGCTGCAACCTCAGGACAAAAAAAGGTGAGCGTGGCTTTGATGAGAATCAGCCAGCTTTCATGTGCAGCCAGAGGGGAAGAGAGCCCTGGGAGTACAGCTCATCTATCTCTGCTATAAGGAGAACAGTCGCCCAAGGCACCAACAGACAGGAACTAGTATATACACACACACACACACACTTTGATTTGTGACACCCTCCTGTGTTATACTCCACTGACTTACATTCATTCCCAAACTCCAGATCTAAATTCTACTCGCTGCATGACTTACCACCGATGTCACCCTAATCTTAAAATAATCACAAATTCTGACTCTGACTAAAAATAAGCATTACTGCATGGGAGTGCAGAGAAACAGATTTCAAACAAACTTCAACACAACACATTGTTCTGAAACGCACACTTTTAGTCAAACAGAAATAGAAATATTTCTTGAGTGTTGAATCATTTCTGTTGCACTTAGTAGCTTCTTGGTTGAAAGAGAGAGAGTGAGAGAGGTCATCCCTCATAAAAATACAATAGAATGAAAAATAAATAAGACATGATTTCACTCGGATTACATTGTCTAAAGCAAACCAAGAATTTCAAATGCACCAGTCACCGTTTGTTGCTAATCTGCAGCATGAAAAGCTGCAGTGCAAATTGTTTCTGGAAACAGTACAGTGGGTGATAAACAGTGCTGATGGGCAAACACTCCTAGCAACAATGTAGGCAAGAATGAAAGAGGAAAAATTGAAATGTTCCCTGGCAACAAGATTTTCCTTTTGGGATTTAAATAAATGAGTGATGATAAAGATTTTAAACATTTCTAATGGGGAATTCCCTTCATATGTCAGAGGTCAGCTGCAACGCAACACGTTTAAGAGCATACATGCTAATGTTTGCTCTGCAGGGGAAATTCAGAGCAATGTTGCCCCAAATACACAGAGAATCAGATGATGATGTGAAAACTGATTAAAAACTAACATGATAGATCAGATCATCTCCAGAGTATCTACATTTATACAAAGTGGGTAAAACGCACTAGCAGAGCACAAAAACAAGTAAGCTGCTCATAGGTTAAGTGTTTATGTTTAGCTGACAGTATAATTTCACCATAAAGGTCCCTTGAATAGCTGTTCTGGAGCTTTTGTTCATATGACACGATCTTCATCAGCAGCTGTCTTTAGATTGAAGATGTTCACATTATTTTTTACCAGTTTCAAAGTATTACGATTTTAATGAACTCAAACCTCAGTTTTGATAATATGTATAGCCAGTATTTTTTCAGCAATAGTCATTTGGTGTATTTACATTCTGGGATTACTTGGCAGTCATGTAAGCAGTGGAGTCCGCCATTCTCATGTTGGATTCAAACTGGCTGCCTGCAAACGAGGGACAGGAAATGATGCACGCATGTAATCCAGCAATCATTTTCTTATTTATTTCACTGTTGACAGCCTCACCGTTCACTCTCCCACAGCTGTGTAAGAGCTGTATTGAGTTACCGCTAATGCACACCAAACATTTCCTACTGCTGTTGGTTCACATTTTCAGCATTTTTCAATAGTGGATCAGTTGCAGGGAGCGACCTGAATTATTAATACTTCTGTTACCACCAATAACCTCAAGCAACTGAGATCTTATGGATTATAAGTAGCGCTGAAACTAGTTATTATTATCTTGTTACATTGTCTCTTAATTGATTATATCGATATATAAAATGTCAGAAATACTGAAAAATACCCAAATTGATGTCTACAAATTGGTTGATTTGTTAGACCAAGAGTTTAAAACCCTAAAAAATATGAGGGCTAATATTTAGTATCACACATGACAAAGAAAAGCAGCAAATCTTCACAGTTAAGAAGCTGGTAACAAGGACAATTTGGCATATTTGACAAACGATTAATCAATGATCCAAATAGTCATTGATCTACGTATTGAGTTGTTGTTTTAGCTCTTATTATAACTTTAAGGAAAATGTGAATCTTAACATCTACAATTTAATGACAACTGTGCAAGCTCCTTCTACAAATGAAAAGAATGTGATAGGAGCAAAACCTCCACAACCACAACTAAATGGACCTTGATGAGAGATCATTTTGTCAAAGAATGGTCTTCAAGCTCAACTCTCTATGTTTGTATTATGTTATCACTGTCAAGTTTTTCTTTTAGCTTTTTATGACTTTAAACATTGGACTAGAAACACAGATAATAAACCTGAATACATAAATAATGTTCACTGAATGGTTTGATGAGTATAAAAATAATGTGACTTGTATTCTACAGTCATCACAGCTGGACCTCAACCGAGCTGGACCAACTTTTTGAGATCTGTGGCAACACTTTAAAAACAGCGCACTCCATCACTGACATTAAAACAACATATACCTTTTTTGAGGAGTGGTTTCCAGAGAGCTGTAGAATCTATATCAGGGAGAACTGAAGCCATCTTGGTAGCTCACCTTACCAAAGACAATTCATGTTGATTTTAACCTTAAAGTGAAAACTCATCTGTTGCTCAATTTCATTATTTTTGTCATTTGTTAGTTAGTCGTGACTGTATAATTATTTTTCTCCCCCGTCCAACAAAAGTCAACACAGACGGGCTCCTTTGTGCTTCATTTGAACAAATTCTTATGAAACAAAGAGCTTGGATCTAAATGTAATTATTTCTTGATATGAAAACATTTTGGAACCCCTGAGTGAATTTTATTGGTTTGACCACAATAAAAGACTCCCGTAGCTTCATGGATCTAAATGAGATCTGGAAAGAGTTTTTCTCATGTTTTTCCTGATGGAAGTGCATTAAAACAGCAGATCAAGCTTTGACAATGTTTACTCATCCTTCAATACAAATAAGGAACTAGATGAACAAACATAAACAAGGTCCGCATCGTCAGGTGTTATTTAGCCATAACAATGTCCCCGCTGATAAATCCCAATTAGCTCAGGCTTTTAAAAAAAAAGATAAATAGGAAAAAACAAAACAAAATAATAAACTAAGCATCATGTTTTTCATTTTAATAAGAACACCAGCAATTAAAGCTACAAAGAAGTCTACACAAGGTTAATTAATGACGTTGAGGCGGTCAATTAAAGGTTTCTCAAGTCCTTACATGTACACGCTGATAAAGCAAATGAGCTGAGGGTAAGAAAGCTGGAAATGATGGGTTTTTCTGGAGGTGGGGCTGATGTGGCTGGTGATGTGCATGTACACTGTGACTGTAGAGCAGTCCAGAGGGGCCCTGCCCTCGCGGAGGGGGGGTGGGGGCTACGGGATGGCCCGGTTAGGTCTCTTTGGAGGGGGAGGGGGCATTAGCTCAGAGTCTGGATCTGCTGCTTGTTTCCGGTTCTGGGCTTGCACTGCCTGAGAACAGCGGTCCACATATTCCAAAAGGATTTCCTTAGTGACGGGCTCCTGGATGCTTTTACACACAGCTGGAGAGAGAAAGAATAAACAAACACACACACAGGAGGAAGGAAGTTACTACAGAGATGTTGACAGAACTTCCAGCAGCTTGGAACACTGAATAAATATTTATTAAGTGAGGCATGAATATATTTTAAGGCTGCAACTAACAATTCTTTTCATTATAGATTCATCTGTTGAGCTTTGTCTGGATAAATCACAAGAAATCGAGTAGAAAATGGTAAAAAGAACACAAAAGAAACCAGAAAATATTCACATTTAAGATGCGGGATTTGATTTTTTTTTTTACTAAAAGAATGACTCCAAATAATTAATCAATAGTCGGTGATTAATCATCTGTCAATCAACTAATTGATGTGTCACTGCAGCTCTAAAATATTTAACAAATACTTTATTGACTGTTTGCTAAAACCTCAAATATCTAGTCACAGCAGTTCTTCACAGTGTACACAGTGGGTTTCTGTTTTACACATTTAGCAGCGGGAGCCCGCCTGGAGGAGAAACTGTCAGATTGTAGTGAGTGATACTTGATAAACAAAGACTTTGGAGGATTTAGATTTTTTTTTGTTCATTATAAAACCAAAAACCTGAGAGCAAAAATATACTGAATGGATTAAACAATGTGTTCGTCTGCTTTAATGCGTGCTGCCAGTGTTCATACTGGCCTGGCCACTAGCTCATTACCTGCAGTAGGTCAAGAGTTCATATTATCAAGTCAACCACATTATTATGTTGGGTTAAAGGTTATGTTAGAAAAAGCCTCCAGTGTGTGGGTCCTTAATGCTTCTTTATTAGAGTTCACAGTCACAAGCTACACAACCTTACTACATAATATAACGTTTACCAAATACATCAATTCCTTTTCATCTTGATGCTTTTCTCTAGTAAGAGTAACATTGTTTTTAAACTGTGAACACTAAAGCTGACTAAACACATTTTTTGCTCATCGTACTGTACTATGATATTGTTACACAGTGTCTACAGAGGGTGTAAAGCAAAAGCAGCAGGTTAGCAGAGCCGCAGCAGTCGCATTGCTTCGTTTGTGTCTACACATGACGCGTTCAAGCGCAGCACTGAGTGTGGGTCACGTGTGTTTTGACAGCACTCAACGCACAATCGCTGTATTTACGCAATTAAAACAAAAGACAATAGACTTGAGGTGTAAAAATATGCAGCTGAGATGCCTCCAGTGTTGGCAACATTGTGTGTGTCCTTTTTCATTATTACAAAGTTCTGGTTTAATCATCATGTGTGCAGTATTTTTTATACCTGTCAGCTGGAGACTGAGATTCCAATTAATTCTGAGCTAGTTATAGCTGCTAAAATCTTCCTGAGTTGTCATTTCAGCTGGCAAAATCCACAGTCGCCGGCTACAACAGAGAAACTGCTTTTGTCTGAAATGTAAGGACCCACACAGTCTTGACCATGCCATGATACAACCCCACAAAAATGATTATGTACTAATTTCTAAATGGAGCACAGTGTTATCAGCTCGGGGAGAAATAGAGCGCTGTCTGTCTAGATTTTAGATGAAAGGTGCTTTTGCTGACGGGGCTCGGCGGCTGCACAAGAGCCTGCCTGAGGATCTGAAGCTCAATAATTCAGGACAATCTTTTTCTATCTTCCATCGATTCAATTCACTCTTTAAATGTATTCTTTCTCGCTTTTGCTTCTTGTTTTTATTGCTTCAATTTGTATTTTTATGTGTCTCCTTGTATAGTATTGTAAAGGCAGCATTTAGATAAGTGCAGCACAAATATGGTTCATTACTGTGGTAAACTATTAGGTTTTATGTTCTTTCTCTGTTCTCTATTTTTTAAGAAGCTGCTGCAGCTGTGCTATTTTTATAGGATGAGACCATAGAGAGCTCAAAACAGAGTAAATCAATGTTTTTTTTAAATTAATTGTGAAACTAAACTTATTTAGACTTTAAGACAAACTACCTAACCTAGCTGCTACATAATTGGGGGGGGGGGGGTAATCAGTTTTTAAACATCTTTAAAAGGTTTATAATATGTTAGTATGAGACTTAATGATTCTGTTACTGTAGCTCTGGTTTAGCACCTCAACGGTTTCAACAGCATATTTTAGGCATAATTGATTATAAATTAATGCCAGCATTTTTAAGCCAGCTGGGGGCAACGGAACAAGCTGTTAACTCGACATGAACATATCACACAGTTGACTGGTGAAAATATTACTAAAGTAAGATAAAGGTCTGCACACTGCAGCTTGGATGCACTTTATTGTTATTTAGACATCAGTCTCAATAAACTGCATCTAAGTGTGCTGCAGTGTGCAGACCATCTTTCTTTGTTACATTGTTTCATTGGTCCAGCAGCTATTTGAAGATTATGGGATGTGTGTGTATCTGTGTGTGTGTCTACTACACTTTTGGAACATGTTACTAACCAATGTTCAGCAGGCACACAAGAAACACGAGCATTCATTACAGGCTGTTTCTCTCCACTTGATTCATTTTAAGTCCAGTATTTACTCTCCTTTAGCTCTGTTTTGGTCTCTAACAACTCCTGAGGGGGAATATTTGGCTCTCTAGCTGCTAAATGCTCCACTGCATTCTCCAGCCAGCCACTAACTTTGTGTCTCCTGTGTTTGGTGTTGAGCAGGTAGCGTAGATCAGAGCTTTTTTTCTGCTGAGAACGGCTGCAATCGAGGATAATAAGAGCAGTAAAGTAGTGGGTTTTAAAAAAATATAATGAGCTGAAAACACACAAACACTCTGTAGAGCTGAAGTAAACTGCAGAGTCGGGGCAATAATGTCAATATGAGTGACCCCTCTTGCATTGAGCTTTGAGTCATTTGATCCATTGCGGATATAAAAATATTGATCAGTGAAATATTTTTGAATGTTGAACAACAATGTAAAAAAATGAAATAAATGATGTAATTCCTGGAGCTTTGGCAAACATTTCACAGCAAATGAA